>NC_067163.1:9058535-9264141 GCF_903995435.1 Acomys russatus
GGACACCTGTTCCGGCGCCTTTTGGGTTTGGGTAGGGCTCAACAGGTCATGCCGGCGGGGGCGTCTCTAAGCAGTGGAGCTGCTGTCAAGGCCGGTGGCTGCCTAGAGCACGCTCCTAACCTCTGCTCACCCTGTCTGGAAAGGGTTAAGTGCCGAGACGCAGGGGCTGCTGCGGACTGGCACAGCGCACGCCTGGCCCTTAGTAGGCTAGCTCAGCTGCAGCCGCTGCGGGCGGACCCCCCCCCCCCCAAAGCCGGAGGCGGCGCGCGGAGCCGCGAGGTGCACGCGCGCCCGGGCCGTGGGCGGCCTCCCAGTTCCAGTTCCTTCCATGCTCAGGGCACACGCAGGAGTGAGCCGCAGCTGCCAGCCCAGTTCGCGCAAGCGGTGGAGCCCGGCGCGCTCCCGGCGGCGGGAAGACGCGCAGAATCGGGGCGCTCGCACAGGTGCGAGGAGGGTTCTTCCGCTCCGCTGGGTGCTCGCACAGGTGCGCGCGAATGGTCGCGAGAGCATGCGCGCCAGAGACCCCGGGCCAGGCTGCGCGTCCTGGGCTCGGGTGGGCGCAGGGGTGGAGGGAGAGAGAGAGAGAGAGAGCGGCGAGCTGCGAGGCAAGAGGTAGGGGCCGGATCGGGGCCTGCCGGACGCCGGGTGGGGGTGTGTGTGGAGGGACTTTGGAGGTGGTAGGCAGGGGCGCTGTTCTTGGAGGGAGGTAGGGACTGGTACCGGGTTCAGGTGGCCGGGTTCCCCCAAGACAAGCACCGGGTGGGGGTGGGGTGGGGTAGGAGGACAGCCAGCGACAGCGAGTCGCCAGCGCGGGCCCCTCCCTGGCGTGGGTCGGGCCGCTCCCTCCTGCTGCCTGCGGCGCCGGGTTCTTTATTGGGGGGCTCAGGGACTGAGCACTAGCTCGAAATGTGGACATGATTTGGCGCGCCTGGGCCGGGGTCCCTTTGCTGTCCCCTGACGCCACGCGTAGTCTGCGGGATGTGTGGGCCAAGGCACAAGCACACTTTTCGTTCCGGGGGATCCTCGGCTCCTGGAGCCAGACAGGCGGATGGGGTGGGGTGGGGTGGTGGGGGATGCCTGATGGCTTGAGCGAGTACGTGTCTGACAGCACGGTAAGGAGAGAGATGGAAGGAGGAAAGCGCGCTGCATTTAAATTAGGACTGAGTGTGGCTGCTCGTCTTCATCTAGGGGTGAAGCTGGGAGCAGAGCCCAAGCCTTCCTGGAAACTTGCCAGCCCTGCTGTGTGGCTAGGACAACCCCCAAGGCGATGGGGGCGGACCCTGCGGAGTTCCTCTCTGCTGGCCCACTGCACCTGTAGCGTTAGGCAGGAAGGCTTTCATTCTCAATTATTTCGCTTTCCTAAAGAACTCCTTTTTTTTTTTTTTTTTTTTTTTTTTTTTTTTTTTTTAATTTGCCCTGCTAGTGTCTATTCTGGGGACAGGAAAAGCACATCTTCGCGGTGAGCACTCGTTCTTCTAGTTCACCTCTCCCGAGAGAGCTCATCTTGAAGTTCCGCAGCGAGTTCAGCACCCAGTGAAGAGTCCTTGGTTCCCCGAGGATTCCCAGCACCCCACCGCTTCCCACTGAATTACAGTTACTCAGTCTCTAATTAGTAACCCCGTAGCTGTCAATGGCGCCCTTAAGCCTTTCATCCTGAGCAGTTCCTATTATTAGACCCTCCTCCGTCCCTGCCCTCCCCTCCCCTGTCAGCTTTGCCAGGCAGATGGGAGCTTGCCCCGGGTACCAGAGTTGCTGGGAAAAAACCAGTGTCCCCTTGCTGATTGCCCAGGTGTTCCAACGCTCTCTTCTGGCGTAACTCAGCTAAAGCTCTGATTAGATTTAAAGGAAAAAAAAAAAAAAAAAAAAAAAGCCTTTTAGAGCTTTTCGTGTCAGCTCCGGGAAATGCTCACCATATCATTAGAAAAGTACAGAGGGGAAATACTAAAAGTATTTTGCTTACAGTATGGAAGGTCATCTGTGGTTTTGGGGGAGGGAGAAAGCATTAAATGTGTCTTTCTGTACAAGCCCTTTGCAGCAACACCATTTGGAGGCCACTACGCCCTGGGTCTAGGTCTGTGGGGGTCTAGGTCAGTGGTTTGAGCTCACACCACCACTTTGTTTCCCCTGCCGTAGGAGGTCTCTGATGGGGTATGTTCCAGTGCAAGTCACAGCATGAAGAAAGGGGCTTGACAGTGCCTGTCTCCCTGCGAGATGTGATTTCTGCGCCAAGCAGCCCTCCCTTTACCAGCACTCCATCTAGGCTCGTATTTCAGATGTTTCCTAAACACCAACGGCACCGATTACTGTGTAATAACAGCTCAGTGCAAATCTGGATCCACTTAGTGGATCTCAGTGATTCTCTGGACCGCCCTGCATCCAGGCTGTGGTCAGAGCAGACTCTGTCAGCTGGGCACAAGGACCGTGTGGAGCCCTGGTGGAAACCAGCCTCGCCTCCCGCAAGTCCCTGTGGCCCACTATGTCTGCCCTGTTCTGGAAGCCATGGCGTAGCCCACTGACTGCCTTGGTTTTTAGCTTTTCTCTTGAAATTATTGTGGCTTTACTCCGAGAGTGTTAGTACTGGCTAATGTTTGCAGAATCTATACAGTGAATGACTTTTATAATAAAATGCAAACTTCTAGGAGTTTGCACTTTGGAAACAGTGCTCCTGCTAGGTAGTTAAATATTGCCTTGGAAACCGAAGCTACTTCAAGCGCTGCCAGTACTATTCAAATGGGCCCGACATCCTTTCCTGTCTTTCAGTGGTGTTTGTTGGTGTCTACTGTGAGTAGGGCACAATCCTAGGTGCTAGGCACACCATTCTGGGTAGCACTGAACTGCTCTCCCTTCCTGTGCCTCTTAGACTCAAAAACAGCGTAAGGCACGAAGCACGTCTTGCCAATACTTGTGTAGGGAGTGGACACATCCCATAAACGTCTATAGTGAAGGCTCCTGTTGTGGCAAGGGGATTGCTATGGTGCATCGGCAGAGACTTCATGTGCAAAGGCCCTGCAGTATGAAATGGATAGCCAGAGAAAGCCAGGGAGGAGCCCTTGGCTCAGTGACCTCATCTCCGGTCACATACGTGGATGAAACACTGGAGGGCTGGGTGGGGTCGCATGTGGCTCAGTTTTACAGAACTGAGATCCTGAGTCAAAGGGAACTCCTGAAGTTGGAGGGTGTGGGTACATAAAAAGCCTTGTAGGGTGTTTGCTGGGAGAAGTCTTAGAGCCGTACAGCTTTGGAGTCTGTCTGTCTTCACTGGGATTCCAAAGCCACATTCATCTTCTGCTTTTGCTGATGCGGTGGTCTCTACGTGGGGTTAGACGTATGCTTTTGGATGTACTGGTCAGCATAACCATTTAACACAACCGTCTAGTGAGACCCCGCCTTCATTTGCTTCCCACCACCGTAGGATGTGGTCCTGAACCGGAGCATCGAGACTCCTGCTCAGGTTCCCACGGCTGAGAAAACTTGACAGCTTTAACAATAGCATTCATTCATTCATTCATTCGCCTTCCACCCTGCCGTCTCAGGGGTGGCATGCCTGCCAATTAGTGCCAGATGGGGTAGCCTGAAGGCAGCAGCTTCACGGAAGGCTGCTATTCACTTCTGGCATGGCTGGACAGAGGCAGCTAGGCCTCTTAGTAGTGTGTGTGTGTGTGTGTGTGTGTGTGTGTGTGTGTGTGTGTACTTCTATCCGGTGAATCCTGGGCTGTAAGGAGTGTGTCCTAAGAAAGAGTCCCATGGAAGCTGGACGGCTTCTCCTGAGGAGACTTTAGAGTCACACAGAGTCATTTTCATCACAGTCACAGCCAGCCTGCTGACTGAAAGAAGAGATGGGACTCCATTCAAGGAACCCTGTCATCTCCTACCCCAGGGAGAGCTCTGGCTAGGTCACAACTAAGTATCACCTGTCACAGACCTTCAGCTGCTGAATTCAATCCCCACCACAGGATGAGGGTAAAAAAAATAAAATCTCAATATTTCACATCCTGTGGGGTCAGGTTTAAGTCATGTTGCTGGGTGAAGGCACTGCCTTGGGCCTTACTCTTCAATAGGTCCCCTTCCTATACATTTGAAGACCTAGCTACCAAAGAGGGAAGATGTTAGCCCTACCCCCACAGGTACCACAGTGAGTACAGTACAGGTCCAGGGTCAGTACAGGGTCACTCTCTGTTGAGCTCCTCAGCCATGGGGCACGAGTGTGCATGTGTGCATATGGGAAACTGACGTTGTGACCAGGGAAGAGGGACGTGTTGTGGCTCGTGATTGGGTACGTGGACTGGCATGGCAGGGAGGACATGAAGTAGCTGGTTGGGTTGCATTCAGTCTGGACACAGAGAGAGTATGAGCACCCACGTCCAGCGTGCTGTTTTCCACGTTAGCATAAAGATGGTTCTGCCCCCACATTCGGGGTGGGTCTTCCCTTTAGAGGTGTGTCTTCTAGATGACTCCAAATTCAGTGAGGTCGACAGTGAAGGCTAACTATGGCAAAGCCCCATTGGTGTGGCAGCTTGGCGGGCAGGAACCCCAGGGCATGGTGGGGCAGCATGGCAGGCAGGGACCCCAGGGCATGCGCTCTGAATGTGAGTTGTTCTCACAGTACTCACAGTGAGGCTTGGTCCCGGTTATGGTTCCGAAAAGCTGTATCGGAGGCTTGGTTCCTGGTGATGCGCACTTGGTCACTTGGATGTTGGCGTCGCTCCTGTGCAGGCTCTTGTGGGACTTGGTCCATCATCACCAGTGCATCCCCTCGCATTTTGCATCTGCTGTGGCGTCGCTCCTGTGCAGGCTCTTGTGGGACTTGGTCCATCACCAGTGCACCCCCTCCCGTTTTGCATCTTCTGTAGGCATCACTTGCTCTCACTTTTGGCCAGGCCTTGAAGCAGTGCCAAGATCGGTGCCAGAAGCCATGCAGATGGCCAGTGTCATGTCCTTGGACTTCCCAATCCTCAGAGACAAATTACCTTCTATGTTTTATAAACTTCCCCATCCTGGGAGTTTAGTTACAGTCACCAGAAATGTGTTAGCACACCAGGAAGAGCTGATGGTGCAGCATGAGCCAGAGGCTGCATTCTCTTTACCTTAAATACCTCCTTCTCTCTCCTAAGCTGTGGACTGACAAGGTAAGGGCCACTCAGAGAATGGAGGGCATCTAGCTTTCCTCAGTCTGTTGACTTTGTGCTAAGCCTGTCTACAAAGGGTCCAGGTGACATGTAAACAGGTGTTTGACCAAACATCTGGATAGTGTGGCTCCCCTATTTGGACAATCAAACTGACCATTTTCCCATCTCTTGGGAAAAGGAACTGAGAGGCAGACAGTCCCCCTGGCTCACAGCAGTCCCAAGACTGCCAAGTGCAAGCTAGCAGCAGCTTGGTCCTGCCCCGCCCCCCCAACGCTCCTCTTTCTCCATGGCAACGCCTGCTGTTTGCAGCTAACTGGGTTTCTCTGCCTCTGCCCTGCCCCACAGTACGGAGCCTAGCACACTACTTCCTCTCCTACTGCATCTGTTTCCTTTAGCTGGAGCTGGCCACGGCTCGCCACCTCCAATTTCCAGTTGGCTTAGAATGTCCTGGGTCTCCAGGGATCTCTGACGACTCATGCCTCTGGTCACAAGCTGCACCTGCACATCCCATCTGTGCGAAGGGCGTCCTTTACTCGGACTTCTGCAAGGCTCTGGATACAAGGGCTTACAGTTCCCAATGGCGCTTCTGTCTGCTGCAAAGGGACCACAGGGCCCAATGGTTCTCTCTTGACTGTTTTCCAGGGCTCAGCTCAGTGAGTGAGGATCACAGCAAACACCTGCAGTAGACTCGCTACATATTGGAGCTTAAAGGAGGACATGAAGAGAAAGATAAAACAGCGAAGGACCACAAACAGCAGGGAGACACTGAAGGAAAGACAAGAGGAAGTCTTACCCACCATGACTTACCTCATGTATAAAGTGGGAGCACATCACAGCTATTTTTCCAGATAAGATTCAGTTAATGCTAATACCACCTGGGAGAGACAGGCTCTACTTTTAAGGATAAATGCATGAAGTAAGGGGGCAGAGAGAGAGCTACTGTGTGAAACAAGCCCCTGGGACTGTGGGTGGCTGTGCTTGTGTCCGATGAAACAAGCTAAATCAGAACTTTATGGCCAGACAAAGGTGCTCTGTACTGCAGGAGCACATGTAATGACAGTAATTAGAACAATAGAGTCACAAACGAGGGTGACTGTTGCTGTGATGAAAGGCTGTGACCAAAAGCAATTTGGGAAGGAAAGGGTTTGTTTGGCTCACACTTCCACCTCACTGTTCATCATCGAAGGAAGTCAGGACAGGAGCTCAGACAGGGCAGGAACTCAAGAGGCAGGAGCTGAGGCAGAGACCATGGAGCCGGGGGTGCTGCTTACTGGCTTGCTCCTCATGGCTTGCTCAGCCTGCTTTCTCATAGAGCCCGGGACCACCAGCCCAGGGTGCACCCCCCACAATGGACTGGGTTCCTTCCACCAATTACTGGTTAAGACAATGTTCTGCAGGCTTGCCTACATCCCGATCCTAAGGAGGTGTATTCTCAGTTGATGTCCCCTCCTCTCAGGTGAGTGCAGCATGTGTCAGGTTGACATAAAAGTATCCAGTACAAACAGCAACGACTTTAAGAATACAGAAATCAGCTAATCAGATGGGCAGTGTTAAGCTGCCAAACTCACTTATTCTTGGAGCCAGGTGTTGTTTGGAAGATTGACAGAGTATGTGGCTGGCACGGCAGGGTACGCTTGGCATGGAGGCTGTGGATGTCCAGAGCTTGCCGGGACCTGCTGGAGACTACTGCTTGCTTTGGTTAATTTCTATGTCCTCCTCCTCCCCCTCAGCCCTAAGACTCAGGCTGCTCCTTTCCACCAGGGCTCATGTTGCTACCTTTTCTGCTGCTACTTTATTAAATATAATATTCTTAGGCGTGTCTAGAAAATGTTCTCGGGCCTGTGGAAGCTCCCGTGTAAAATGAAAAGTGCTTTTGTAAGACTCCCGAGACCCTCTCAGAGTGAAGGTGTTGATGTCTGTAAGCAACGACCCACAGGAGCTGGAAGGGTGTTGGGCCACCCATGTGACCTTCGGCCCAATGGGAGATAATCCTATAATCCTAACTGCAGAGTCCCCTTGGGACCCTGTGTCAAGATTTTACTACAGCCACCTCTTAGCTTGCAATTCACCCTTGTCCAGCTCCCAGGGGATATCAGCGCTAGAGTGTGGGGAGAGGCCACACCAGTCACACAAGATGCCACAGCCTCACCATTCTGGGGTGGCCAGGATGTCTTGCCAAGCACTGGCCCAGGTGGGAGCCCCTGAATGCGCTACAGAGGCAACCTTCAAGCCTGCATATTGGGAGAAGTGAAGTAGAGTGCCGGCAACCATTGAGAAGCCAGTGAGGGTGGAAGCATCTGGAATTCATGTCTCCCAGCTCGTCTTGGGGCCTAATTGAAGACAGCTTTTGCGTCCACAGATGACTCCACCTCTTGGGACTTTGAGGCAGGAAATGATCTTGCTCTCACACATCAGACCACAGGTTCTGGTGTCCACTTCCACAGTGATGGCTAAACTGTGAATGTCAGTGAAAAGACCCCAGCCCATCAGTTACCTAGTTACCCAGACCTTCATGTGACCAAGCTAGGGTACCCCACCCCAGTCTTCCTATCCAGTCTCATCAGTTCAGGCCTCCTCTTCCTGACATCCAAACAGTGCTTTGTGCACTGCAACTGTGATGAAAAGAATTGTGTTTTCTCTGTGGAGCCAAAGCAGTTAACACTCGCTGTTCTGGCTGAACAGGAAGCTCAAGTTCAGTAACACCCCGAGTTTGAGAACTTTGCTGACAGTTCTCATGATGCAGGCATGGGTGAGGAGAGGAAAACCCTGGAGGCCTCCTGGGGGCTCCAGCCTGGCTAAGTTTGTCCCAGCCATGTAATCTGGTGCTCTGGACCAGAAGACCCAGTTTGGGACCTGCCTGTCCTCCGGCAGTCCTGATCCTGCTGCTACTGTGTGATCTTGCCCAAGCTCTACTTCTGTAATTCTGAGAGCTTAGAAGTTTAGAAATTACATCCTGAGCCGGGTGTGATGGCGCACACCTTTAATCCCAGCACTCAGGAGGCAGAGGCAGGTGGATCGCTGTGAGTTCGAGGCTAGCCTGGTCTACAAAGCAAGTCCAGGGCAGCTGGACTCCAGGGCTACACACAGAAACACTGTCTCGGAGGAAAAAAGAAAGAAAGAAAAAAGAAAAGAAATAAATTACACCCTGAGAATGTTCATTTTGATTTCCTGCATTTCACGCGCCTAGAACACAGGTAACAACATAAGTCGCTCACCCACCATGCTCAAGAACATGGGATACAGCTGAGGCCCGTTGACCGGTGACAATCTTATTTTGTCTGAGTCTTTGCACCTTTCGTTTAGTGTCGGGCAGCCCACGCCACTTCTGCTGCTGAAACATTCAGAGTGACAAATTATAAAAACTAAAAGATTCTGAATACACAAGAAATAACAAAAAAGGAGGCGCTTCTGCTCCCTGAGGTTGAACATTATTGTTGGGCCTTTGATGTTCACTCATTCTGAGAAACTCAACAGCACAAAGGCAGAGGAAACGCCCTTGTACCTCACAAGCACATGCTGCACAAAAGCTCCGTCTCGGCCTCCTGCCTGTGCTTTCTGCCTTTTAAATGACAGGCAGCAGTTTTATATTTTAAAAAGCATAGGAACGGCATTATGGGGGTAGCATCCGGAAGCCTTCAAAAAGTCGGAATTGTGTTTGTGGGGTTCACTCTGATTTGACTTGTGCAGATTTTAATACATTGATTTAAAGGTGAAGTTAGCAGTGCTAAAAATTAGGAACCAAAAGTTCATATTTTGTTCATATCTGAAAGGACTAAGCAGGCAGCCCCCTAAGTGCCGCATATCAGGGGCTGGTTTTCTTCTTTAAAAGCCACTGGTGGTCTTCCTTGTGACCATGGTGACAGAACCCTGTGGCCACCCAAGACACTGCTTCTATTTGGCCACTCTGCTGGGGAGCCAGACTCACCCTACAGGCCTTACCCCTAAGTCTCCCTCTGGCTTCAGAGTAAATTTCATATTCTTGGGGAGCATCACCTGCCCTGGAAGTCAGGTCCTGTCATGACATCTTAGGTCCCCTCTTAGCTGATCATGGCATCTGATTCCTTTGGAACATGTGTTGGCTCAGTTTGTCTCCTCCTGAAACAGATCCCAGGGGTGAGGGCTAACTGATGCCCTGCTTTGCTCAGGTGCTCATTCCTGCGTACCCAGCACATGGGAGGTGCTCCATGTGCGTCTGTTAATGACAGCCGCTAAGTATTCTCCAGTGCTGGAGCATCAGTTAGAACCGGAGTGGATGGTTGGGAAAGCTGCAGGTGCCTCAGCCCTGCTGCTCTCTCATTTCTGATGCTAGTACCTGTCATTGAGGAAACATCCAGTTTTGAGTTTGGATTTACAGAAGATTTGGCAATCAGGCTGATCCAGGCGTTGCTCAGGATTGCATGGGTTAGCTATCAGTGCGAGACAGACTTAGAGTTTGTATGCCTTTTTTTCCAGGTCCCAGTGGCTCTGGGCATTCATGCTTTGTGTTTCCCCAAGTCTTTAGCTTTACTTGAGTCACCAGGAAGGGAAACACTTAAGATTTCAGAATATTCCATTTGTGTCTGGGCATATGTCCTCACAGAAGGCAGGAGCACGGCCCGAATCGTCTGACCTGTGGATATATCTCAACATGGCCTAATAACCATAGCCCAAACACAACAGTTAACATTCAGCTCCTTGCCAGGGATGGACCAATGGCAGTGACCTTTCTCTTACTGAAGTTCACTTTTTCAGGAGTGAGATGAATGATGCACATCATCTATTCGACACAAGGCTAAGATGATCCGTTGTCAGCATCCCCTGGTTGCTGTACCCGAGGCCAGCAGTGACTGGAGCTGTGCCATGGAACATGAGCTTAAAGGAATAACAGTTTTGGCTCACAAGAGAATGGAGGTTTCTCAACAAAGCCGCCTGCCGTGTCATATACACCCCGTATCCCTGCAATGCTCACTGGCGTGAGATGGTGAGCACACACTATCTCAAGCAGCAGAGGAGGCGCTGGGGGGTGGAGGGAGAAGAGTGTAGTGAGTGGAAACACATTGCTCTCCATCTCATCTACTGTTCAAGGGAACAGGCTTGCGATTTATTGGCACCTAACTATGAAGCACCAGGTAGGCAGAGCAAAGAGACCTTTCCCAGGGACTGGGTGGTCCTCCAGCTGTGAGGGACACAGGGGCCGTACTTCATATTGTTGAAGTTTGCCTCAAGTTTGTAAGTCCATCAACAAACTTAAAGTGAGCTGGCTGTAAGAACCTGAAAGATTTTTTTTTTTTTTTTTTTTTTAAACAACTGGCATTATAGTGAAGAGTGTAGCATCTTGTTTAGAATAAACTAATACCCACATTAGACATGGACCCCAGTGTCCACACTGGGAAGCCACACCCATCCTATGTTTTTTTATTCATATAAATGGTAAATAAATGAACAAATAGAAACCTGGTGGTGTTTAGATGCTTTTAAGGTCTGGAAGGCCATGTTCTGTCTGAGAAAACGCTGTGTAAATTATATTTAAAGTCCTCTGAAGGGCATAGTTTCCCAATTAGTTCGGAAGGGGGCGCTCTTTCCCACTCACCCCGCTGCCCTGCCCTGCCCTTCACATTCCTTCCTTCCAGGACAATTGCCTCAGTGAGCAGAGCCTTATGCTAAGGTCAGGAGCAGGCAGCAGGACTTCAATTACTGCACCGCAATGGTGAAGGCTGGCGGCGCTCTGCAGGAGCCTCCAAGGAATTCTCATCCTAGAGCCGACCACAAAGCAGGGAAATTTCCACTTCCAAACCTCCACTTGGTTTAGAACTTCGTAGAAACGGGCTTAGCAGAAGCACAGCTGTCTGAGGCTTTCTTTTTCTTTGTTCTGCCTGCTTACACTTTCCTAACTTATTAAAGCTGTAAGCCTACAGCTAACACTCTACTGTGAGCACAGCTATTCCAACGGTGTAAGAGTGTTTCCCTGGGCATGGCTGTACACAAGAACGAGAGGGAAACAGGTTCACATCAGAGTCAGAAAGCTTGGTCACTCCTTCCCACGGACAGGCTGTCAGGAAGCCATTCCATATTGTTAGGGCTTCTGTGTGAAAATGGGCTGGCCGCTCTGTTTTCAGGTTAAGCTGCAGTCATGGGTGGTCCTAGAGAAGAAACCCCATTTCATTCAATGGCACATCTAAAAGGCAGAGGGCCCCCTGCCTTGCTCTTAGGAGAGTTTGTGACCACTAACCCTTCTTTGAGCTGGGGAGCTGTGCAGCCAGTCTGAGCTCCCTGTGTAGGTAGCCAGGGTTCTGAAGTGTGACCCTGGCTCCAGTGTGGGACAGCATGATTGTCAGGTTGCTCATAATCTGTTCAACACCAGTGTCACGGAGGTGTGGCTGACAGGTTTTGCTGCATTTGGTGGGGTGTGTGCTGCTGGCTGTCATGGGGTGACGGGACCTCTTGCTTGAGAAGGGAACACAATGAAAAAGCTATAGTTGTGCCATGCTTGGACCACAGGACTCAGCCGACTCACCCTGCTGTCTGTGCTGAGGGCAGCATGGGTCACAGAGGAATCTGGTGCGATCTATTAAAGCCATACTCTGGAAATCGGCTTTCACAAGGCGTGATGGGATCGTGTGTGTTGGGAGTAAGAGCAGTAAGGACACAGCAAGCATGCTTTTGAGGGTACCTGAGTTCCCTTTCTCTGATTGAGAAGGAGCTGGAGTCAGCTCCAGCCCAGGCCTCAGGAACAGAGACGGTTCCCCTAGGTATGAGACAAACCATACCATAGCCTTAGCAAAGCTGCAGTATGCACACTCTTCATTGTAGACATGGTAAGATGCTGGATTACTGAACATTCTCTCAAGCTTTAAACTGTTTCTATAGGACCTTTTAAAGGCCAGTCCTGAGCGTCACTTTTAGAGTCTTCTGTTGCTTAGTCCCCTCTCAGGCTCTGAAGGAACAGAAAGATACCACAGGCTTCTCACCTGCACATTCCAGTCACAGTCAGGCCAGGTAACCAGGTAGTTCTGAGGCCCCTTTCCTGGAGTCAGTGGTCAGCTGTCCCTCACAGAGGCAGTGCGAAGAATGAGTGGCCAAGGAGGGGATCCAGCCCTACTTCTGTCTCATACAGTGACATTTCCAGACATTTCCACATGAGACACGGTGTGTCTTGCTTCTGGCTTCACTTTTCTTTCAGTGGCTAAGCCCAGAGGAAAAGCTCTACACCCTTTGGGGTGCTGGTGTGCCTGCCTCTGTGTTTGCACCCATCCTCATCGCTATGGGCCAGCAATGCCTTCTGTTCCCTGTCCTGAAAACTGGCTGGAGGCTTCACTGGGGCGGGCGGTCATGGATCACCCAGAGAACATTAGGTCCTGTATCCTCTTTAAAGTCCTCTAACCCACATGCCTGACAGACAAGGCTTCAGGGTCCCAAACTTCCCTACGTTACATCTCCAGAGACTCTTACTGCAGCATCATGGGCAGAATGACATGCCACGGAGGGAGCTGAATGTCTCCAGATTCCACGATAAACATCCGTGGCAAAGTGGCCGAGGAGCCAGCCCGGTGTGGGTGGGCATGCTGTACACTCATGCTTCTGTTATTCACTGCGAGAAAATACCTGACAAACAACGACAAAAAAAGAAGGTTGTTTGGGCTTGCTTCTTAAAGTTTTATAGTCCATTAACGTGGGCTGGGTATGGCACCTGGGGCTTTCTCTGTGACGGTGAGAGCCTGGCCAGAGTTCATCATGTCTTGACAGATGAGAAAACAGAAAGCCAGGTGGGAAAGAGATGGTCTATAGCCCTCAAAACCCTCAAGCCATAGCCCCAGCTCCTAAACGGACACACATCTATCCAGGACAGTGGTGGATGTGACCCAAATAAAATTCATAACTTAAAACATGAGGAGTGTAAAAAAAAACATTTTAGGGAGTGGCTTAACTTGACTGCATAGGCCTCTAGCAGGAACTCGGTAGATGATGACACTCTGTTGCAGACTTCAAAAGGCTGGGCATGCCTGTTACTTCAGCCATCCACAGCCTCCTCCAACAGCTCCACTATCTGGGAAACCTGTTCAAACGTAAGCCTATGGGGGACAGTTTACATTCAAACCATATCAGCACTATGTAACGGTGTGTGTAGAGCGGGTCATGAGATGCGTGAGGAAAGTACCCGGATGCTACTATCTATTGCCTTGGAGAGGCAAGTGCATGCTCTACGTTAGGTCCAGGCCTCTACTTTTCTCCATACTCTTCAGAAGGTGCAAGCAGATGGTAATGACCTCACCCTCAAATCCCCTCCAGCAAGGCAGGGAGTCGTATACCAGTGTCTGCCAGTGCAGAAGAACGCTGCCTGCTGACTGTTCTGCAGGGTCCTGACACCTTCCTAAACCTCTGCAGCTTTGCCTTGCTTTTCCTTTGCTGCCTTCCTGCCAACTGGCAGTTGCCTTTCTGCCCGTGTAAGAGGCCTGACTCCAATAATTGCCACGGTAGTAGCAGGCGGAGCCCCAGGATCGGATCTTTGGCCAAGGACAATTTAAAATATTTGACACATATTTGTAATAGAATGAATTGTCCTGAAAAGTGAAGGGGGGGGGGCGCCAACACATTAATAAAATTGTCAAAGTTTTGTAGCCAAACACTGCTTCCTCCACACAAGGTCTTGGTTCTGAAGGTACTTTTACTGGGTTAAAACTTGGCATTGATAGTAGACTACTTCGGACTTGCAGAACTAGCCAGGCCATTGGGTTTACTGTGGTCAGAGCCTCCTTTGGTGACACCTGTTGCCTAAGCTGGGCTCCTCTTACCCTGCGCCTGGAGGGAGGTTGAGTAATTAGGTATTTCCTCTCCACCAAACTCCAGTGATGATCAGACACTTGGCCACCAGAGTGCTAACCGCAGCTGGTGAAGAGTCTGTGTAAAACTATTTCACTCAACAACGAAGCTCAATCTTCCCTCTTTCCTTCTTCTTCGAACAGGAACAAGAATATGCAGTGATGTGGTAACCTGGCATCCCCAGAAGGAAGCAGCAGAGGCAAGCTCCTGAGGAGGAGGAATGAGAACTGCCCTTCCAGACACCCACCCATAGGTGGAGTGGTTCCCTAGGTGGACAGTGTGGGTGCAGGACCGCCTGCCATCCAGGACTCTGACACACAACCTCAGCTGAACTCTGGGCTACATGGCTGGAGTGTGTAAAACAGCCTAAGCCAAGGATTTAAATGTGATCGCAGTCCCTGGGGGGATTTGTTGCTCCTCGGTTTGCATCGTTGTGGTGCAAGGTGACTTGTGGGTTCACACAGTCAAATGAAAGGCATGCCATGGACCGGATGCATTTAATTTCAGTTTTTCAAAGGAGCCCTGCGAGGGAACTGCAGCTCAGGGCTGTCGGACATGCAAACTGCAAAACCACAAAAACACAACCCCTTTGGCGCCAGGCTGGTTCACCTCCACCTCAACTGATATAGCCTAGATTGCGGTTCCTGCATTCAAAAGTTCAGATGGGTGTGGCCTCCTCACTGAAGTGGAGAGTAGGAAGGGCAAGGTGGGAGTGGCGTGAACAGGGGGTGGACATAAGTGAAATCTGATCCGGTGCCAAGGAAAGGGTGTGTGCTGCTAGAGACCCCAGGGCAACATTCAGCTCCCACCAGGCAGGTGTGGCTCCTGAGTTGGCAGACTGCACACAACACAACCCACACATGGAGAACTCTGTGGCACCTTGCGTCCTCTACCCGGGGACTGAGCCCGGGACTCCGGGAGAGGATAGCCTGCCGCTGCCAGCGGAGGAGGAGGGCGCTACGTCCTCCGCGCAGACACCCTGCAGTCTGAGCGCCTCGCTGTGCTTTAGCTCCGGGGACGACTCCCCACCGCAGTCTCGCGCCTCTGCCGGGGAGGGCGCCGAAGCCTCTCCGCCTTCTCGCCGCAGCGACCTGCGTGTAGTGGAGACGCAGTGGGAAGTCAGCAGCGCCGCGTCCCCAGAGTCCCCGGAGGAGTGCGCGCGCCCGGAAGAGCCCGGGTCGCCGGAGGATCTCCCTTCCCGCCACGAGCACGCGCGTCATGTGGAGCTTGAATCTTTAGATGAACTCGGGGAGCCCGTGCCGGTACCGCCCGGGGTCGGGCCCGCGCACGGAGAGCCGGACCTAGTCATCGAGGTGGCCGGTCGCCGGTTGCGGGCACATAAGTCCGTGCTGGCGGCGCGCAGCGACTACTTCCGCGCGCGCGCGTCGCGGGACGTGCTGCGGGTGCAAGGCGTGAGCTTCACTGCCCTGCGGCTGCTGCTGGCGGACGCGTACAGCGGGCGCATGGCGGGAGTGCGGCCGGACAACGTGGCCGAGGTAGTGGCCGGCGCGCGCCGCCTCCAGCTGCCCGGCGCTGCGCAGCGCGCCACCGATGCCATGGCGCCCCAGCTGAGCCTGGACAATTGCTACGAGGTGCTGAGCGCCGGCAAGCGGCAGCGGCTGAGCGAGCTGCGCGACGCCGCCTACCGCTTCATGAGCGACCACTATCTGGAGGTGCTCCGCGAGCCCGCCGTCTTCGGCCGCCTGTCCGGTGCAGAGCGCGATCTGCTGCTGCGGCGCCGCCTGTGTACGGGCCGCGCCTGCCTACTGGCCGCTGCACTCGGGCCAACCGGGGAGCGCGCAGGCAGTCGTCCGCAGAGCCCGTCCGGGGAGGCAGAGTCGCGCGGGGACGCGGCTGTTTATTGCTACCAGGGGGAGGCCGGAGAGTGGCGCGAGCTAACACGGCTGCCCGAGGGCGCGCCGACGCGCGGCTGCGGCCTGTGCGTGCTCTTCAACTACCTCTTCGTGGCGGGCGGTGTGGCTCCCGCGGGTGCCGATGGCCGCGCGCGCCCGTCCGACCAGGTGTTTTGCTACAATCCGGTCACCGACTGCTGGAGTACTGTGCGGCCGCTGCGCCAGGCGCGCTCGCAGGTGCAGCTGTTGGCCTTAGACGGCCACCTATACGCCGTGGGCGGTGAGTGCCTGCTCAGCGTGGAGCGCTATGACCCGCGAGCCGACCGCTGGACCGCGGTGGCCCCGCTGCCCCGGGGCGCCTTCGCAGTGGCCCATGAAGCTGCCACCTGCAACGGCGAGATCTATGTATCCGGGGGCTCGCTCTTCTACCGCCTGCTCAAGTACGACCCCCGGCGAGATGAGTGGCAAGAGTGCCCGTGCAGCAGCAGCAGAGAGCGCTCTGCCGACATGGTGGCCCTCGACGGCTTCCTCTACCGCTTTGACTTGTGTGGGAGCCGCGGTGACGCTCAGGCTGCAGTCAGCCCAGGTGGCGGGGTTAGCGTCTTCCGCTACCATTGCTTGGCCAAGCAGTGGAGCCAGTGTGCTGTACACCTGCGGCCCCCGGGCGCGCCCGCAGGCTTGCAGCCTTTCCGCTGCGTCGCCCTGGATGGTATCATCTACTGTGTGAGCCGCGCGGGAACCTGGCGTTTCGTGCCTTCTAGGGACACAGAGGCTGGCAGCGATGTGGGACCTGGTGGCAACTTTGAGCCAGAGCCCCTGGGATGCCCCCTGGATGTCCGGGGTGTACTCTTTCCATTTGTGCTCAACCTGCCTGAGAAGCCTGACCGTGGGGAGCAGGGTGCAGCCTAGGACAGGATCAGCTGGGCAGCTCCACTGTCCAGCAGCTGTGATGGGGGGGGGGGTGGGGTCTCAAAAGAGTGGGCTAGGGCTTCGCGGTGTGGGAAGGGCGAAGAGGGATCACGAAAGGAGGAAGCAGATTAGATCAGGCTGCTGGTCACACTGCATCTTGCAAACGCTTTGAGAACAGCAGCTTCGCTGGCCCCAAAGACATTTTTTTTCTCAATGCTGTTTTAAGCTCCACTTTGCAGTGCTGAAGTCCCCTGTCGCTTCATTGTTTTAGTGGGTTCATGGCATAATGTGTGGGAAGATGCAGATAACGCGATGCCTAACTGAAGAGGTACAGGGCACAGATGAAGCCGGATGCAGGAGTGGGCACAGGTGTGACGAGCTTGCCCAGTCCCCTCCTCCCCAGTGAGTACAAGGTTCTCGAACCTGAGTTGGATCCTAAAGTAGGCCGGGCAGGTATCATTGCAACTGCAGAGGGAAGGCCAAACCCAGCACTAAGGTTTAAAACGATAACTTATAAGATCCACGTGACCTAAAAAGTTCACTGTGTGCTCAAGTTTTGTTAGGCTCAACCTCAAAAAGTAATTTATCAAGTGCTGAAGGCGCATCCTTGTTTACTGGCATGGTTGCCTCTGTTGATGAAATGTTAGCAGGTAGCAGGCTGAACAGAAAAGGATGGCCAGCAAGAGTCTTTTGTTTTGAAAAGACCCCAGGCCAGGGGGCCCTTCGAGTTCACCCACTTTCCTGTGTTAGCATGAACTAGGGCGATCCCCAACACCCACCCCAGCCCTGCCAAAACAAAGAAGTTACAATCATGTTTTGACAGTTGCACACTTTGAAATCTCTACTTGGTTATTTTTTGAACGTGTCTTCTGTGATTGAGATGAAGGAGTTAATTTACAACCACTTACAAGTGTGTGGTAGGGGGGTGATATTCTGAGGAGGAGGAGGAGGAGGAGGAGAAACACACGTATTTTGGATGTAGTTTAGCAAGTAAGTGACATTTAACTTCAAATTTACCCTAGTAGAGTAGAAAGGAGACTCATTCTTAGTCAAGGCTGCAAGGGCCAAAACCAAGTCAGTTAGGATGTTTTTGAGAATATACAGACAAGGCTTTCCTGTTTATAAAGAAGTTAAGGACAGAATAGATGCTTCCAAATAGCTGGTTCCGATTCCGTATGTAATCCGTTCATTGGGTTGTCATCACAGGGTCCCTACACATTGAGTGTTCCTGGAACATAGAGGAAGCTGTGCATACACTGTATCATCTCTGGGGAGGTCAGCGGTTAGCTGGGAAATGGGTTATGCTCTGAAAAGTCTCTGTGAAGCGTGTTTAGGAACAGCCAGCTTGGGTCTTCTGCATGACCCAGAGGAATGGAGTTTATAGTTTCTGTTTGTATGTTCTGGTCGCTTTGTGCTTGCTCGTGATTACTCATAAACCTAGAGAATGTCTTGGCAACTTAGTTAATCATCTTAAGAAAGAAAAACAGACTTCCTGCTGCTTGGTTTTATTGGTCTTTTCCAGGGGTGTCCTGGAGAAAGAGTTGCAGATGAGCAAAGGAAAACAATGTTTAAAAAAATGTATCTTTTATATCATAGCACGGTTTTCTCTAGAATTTTATTTCTACTGCTAGCACTTTTACATGAAATTGGTCCCTATTTTCATTCCTTAAGTACCAACCAGACTAATAGAATACTATCATGTGACTTATGCCTAGGAAGTCACTCCTCTGACATTCACTGTGGAAATTGGGCCTCTGGAGTTACATGTCCTCAGAGAGGACAGACACACAGGACAGCCTTCCTGTGGGTATCTTGTCCCATAAAACATAAACAAAACCCAAGGAAGTCAAAAGGGTAAATGTATTAATTTATGGATTCTGAAAGAGCATTAATTCATTAATCATGAACAGATGTGCGTTCAACCTATTTTTTGGAGAACATAAAATATTTTATGTCCTGTTTCTAAATAGTGACCCCCATATGGAAACAAATGCTATAGGCCCTGGCTGGCATTTTGTTCTAGGGATCTGAAAGTCTTTCATTCATTTCTTGTGGACATAGCAACTTAAGGGAGAGAGGGTTTATTCTGCCTCAGAGTTCAGGTTACAGTCCACCGTTCTGTGGAAGTCACAGGGCAGGATCCTGAGGGAGACGGTTGTACTGTACCTGAAGCCAAAAGACAGCATTCAATGCATACTGCCGCTCAACCCCCTTTCTTCACATATATAGGTGCCCAGGACAAGGTCAGGAAATGCTGTGATCCACAGTGAGCAGCTCTTTCCATTCCAATTAACGCAATCAAGGTAACTCCCGCCAGGCATGCTTAGCGGCCCACCTTCCAGGTGTGTCTGGATCCTGCCACTTAACACTGACCTTTGCCCCCACAACAAAGGTAGTGAACTCCTTAAGGTGTTGGTTTAGGATCAAGGGGGAGCAGGCGTCGCTGAGATCTGCCTCCAGTGTGTGAAACGGGGTAGGTCCTTTTATGTTCTCTAAGCTGGCCAGACCCTGCATCTAACTCCACCTAGGAGGATGGTTGGTGTGAGCACAGAGCTGACTCTTTGGTTGTTTCAAAGTGGGGTTTCTCTGTGTAACGTTGGCTGGCCTGGACTCAATTTGTAGACCAGGCTGGCCTCAAACTCACAGAGATCCACTTGCTTATGCCACCCTGACTGCTGGGATTACAGGCATGTGCCATCATGCCTGGCTCAGATCTGACTCTTGGTTAAAAGGATCAAATAAGGCTAATGTATTTGTGGCACCCATACACAATTCTCAGGACATCAACCCTTTCGTGCACACATCCCACGTCTTTGAAAGGACAGTGCTGTTTTAAGGAGAAATTGGTACACACACACACACACACACACACACACACACACACACACACACACATACATACACACGTGCGCATGTGCTCGAAGACTGACCTTTTGTTTGGTTGATGGGTATTCTATATTGCCAGGGCTTATTTGGAATCCTAGGCAACGAGCTCATGTTTCTTGATTTTGTTTCTGTTTTGTACTTTGGCCTGGGACAAGCCCCACCTCTAGTGCAGACTCTTGGCAGCTTCATGAATTTGGAATGTGGTGATTTGGTTTCTAAGAAAATGACAGCACGAGTTTCTTTTACTCTAAGAAAATGAGTGTTATGGAAAGCTTGCTGGCTGCTTCGTGTAGTTTCTCACCTGTATCGCTTTTGTTACATAAGGCAAGACATGACTGCTGTCCCTCTGGTAACCCTGGTGGCAGCTGTGCAACCGATCTGTTAGCAAACTTTGTCCAGTGTTGAAACAGAATGCTTCGATGGTCTGCTGCTTCTGCTAAGTCCAGGTAGTCCGGCATGATCATTGGGAATGTCTTTTAGTGGCAGGTGATGGCGTGCCAGCGCCCTAGCTGCATCTCTGTGTATCTAAGCAGTCACACTGTTTATGCTCTGCCCACATCCATGAAGAGGGCTGCACTGTGAGATGCTGAAGGGCCTGGCAGAAACTTCACCTGGCTTTGTGGACAGGATTGGGTTGAAGTGAAAATCTAGGTGTATTCTAGTGTGAGACTGCAGCGCTTCCCCCAACGCCGTGCTTGGTAAAGCTTTGACTAGTACTTACTAACCCAGCACTCATATGCTGTCACTTACTAACAATTTCCACCTGTTTAAGGTAAAGTCGGGCCAGCTGTCACTGGGTGTTGTAGCTGCTGTGCTAATGCTTGAGTTTTATCCTAGTCATAAATACTGTAAAACATTGTATGTTTTTGTCACCTATGCCAAGATGAAATAAACCATGTGGAAACTGCCAGCACTCCTGAAATTTTCCTGTGCTTTCTCCTCTCTCTGAGCCCCATAATGGCAGGTGTGGTGTATCCCCGTAATAACTGGGTTCTGATGTGTCTCAAGAGACGTAGGGTTAGCATCACTGCAGCCAATGACCACGGCTGCTGAGGTTTCCTCTACCTCTCAGCCAGTTTCATGACCTCCATGCTTTCGCCTGTCCTCATAGCTAGCCAGGCCACAGCCTAGTTGTGAGAGGCTGGGGTTATGGGACCACGACGGCTGTATGTGGGATCGTAAGGTCTGTGAGGCTGACAGACCCAAGGAGTGGTCACTGCATGCAATGCAAGGCCCCTGGGTGGCTAGGGGACTCTGGGTATCCAGGACAGAGTGAGAATGGGCCAAGCCAGACCTTTGCTGTGGCTCCTGTAGGGGGCAGAGCAGAGCAGGCTGCTCCTTGTTGACAGGTGAGACTGATTCTGGGTTCTGGGCTTTGAGGTCCTGTCTGATTCCCTGGCTCTGACTCTGGCCCACTCAGAGCATAGTTTTGCATCTGAAATCAGAGAAGGGTGTGCTAGCCCAACCCTGTGTTGTTTGTTCCTAGGAACTGACTGATTCGGGGGGGGTGGGGGGGGCGGTGCGGTGTCTCTCCCCAGCAGCAAGCTCTAGCATGCCAAAATATCTTAAAACAGAAAGCACAAGATATAGTCACATCAGTCAGCCACACCTCTTGGAGAGGATTCATGGGGACTTGGAAATGTCTTGGCATTCCCTAGTACCATTTACCCCTATGAGTATCACGTGGCCTTTTGACACCCCCAGGAAGCCAAAATAAACCGAGAAAGGCTCAGCAGCTGAGAAGAGGGGACCCCACTGAACAGAGGGGATCCAGCAAAGGGGGTGAGGGGAGACCAGATTAGCTGAGGACAGCCAGATGCACGGAGCAGATCCAGCCAAACCCAGGACCATGGGGAGCGCAATGACTCCTGGGTCTGGGACACCCTGATGCATGGGTATTGGTTACAGAGTCTGGGTAGGAAGAAGTTTGGGGTTGGCTTGGGAAGGCAGCTGCCCTGGGCAGGGGCCACTGGGAAGAGAAACCCAAATCCTTAGCCACAAAGCATGCTCTTTGGAGGGGGAGAACCCAAGCATAGCCTAGCACAGAGGGAGCTTCCCTGTTCCCTTCTGTGTAGGAGGAAGAGTTGGATCTGCCAGGCGTACAGGAGCTTCTCCTCAGGTGCTTCCCACAAGGAGAGCCATCTCAAAACACTCAGATGCAGCTCCCTGGAACACAGCCATGGTTGCCACCTATGGGAGGGGAGGGGACATCCAAGTTCTGCTAGAGCTTTGACGTCACGCGTACACTGTGTGTGTGTGTGTGTGTGTGTGTGTGTGTGTGTGTGTGTGTGTGTGTGTGTGTGTTGGGCTCTGGAGAGTCTGCGGAGAATGAGGTTCCATGTTTGTGAGCCCATGAGCCTTGGCTCCAATACTTCATTCCGGCTCCACTCCTACCGCTTATACCAGGCAGGGTTGAAAACAACGAGTCACTCTTCTCTTTCTATATCTTTTTCATTATATTTAGGATGACATCTGGGGACTTGGGCGATGGTTCAGTGCTTGCCTTGCAAACACAAGACCTGGTTTTATCTTCAGATTGCGCCTAAAAGGGCCAGGTGTGGCAGAATCTGCTTGTATTCAAGAAACTGGAAGGCGGAGACAGGTGGATCTCTGGGGTTTGTGGCTTGCCAGCCTAGCCTACTGGATGAGTTCCAGGCTGGTGAGAGACGTTCCAAAAGCCAAGTAGCATAGTGCCTGAGGCTCCATAGTCATGGTTTTCTTGTGATAGTAGCTATCACAAGATAGCCTCTGCGGGCCTCTGCGGGCTTGAGCATGTAGGTGCATACACATATAAACAAAGGCACTTGCGCGCACACACAAACACACAGCAGCAGCACTGGGTGGGGGCCATCCAGCTGTAGGCTCTTTCTGGCCACTCTGCCCACCTCCCACTGAACTCCTGGTCCTATGTAGTGGAGCTGAGATGGTGTCCAGTGAGCGGAGAGGATTTATGCTTCTCTCTAGACAGCGGTCTGCTCTTAAGTAAGCGTCACAGTGAGGGATGAACCCTGGGCAAGTTCACTGATCGTGCCAACACAGTGCAGCCTGGTGAAGATGCTGCCTGCTGCCTGTAGCCCAGAAGGAAGCAGGAGAGCTGACCCGTGTCTTTCATGGCTGGATAGTGGTTTTCTTTTCAGTGTTGAATGCTACCACGCCACTGTATGGATACGCTACAGTTTATCTATTCACCTCCTAAAGACTGTCTCGGTTGCTTCTAAGATTTTAGAATCATGAGTAAAACACATACTGCTTTCTGCATGAACACAGAATTCAATTTATGTTACCTTTACATCAGCTCTATTACCTTGTAATAGTGTACTTGACAACGCTATCACTCCAAGCATATGGTTCAATGCTTCTGTCCAAATGTATTTACATCCAAAAACGTGTCCATGTACGCAGGCCATAATCAAAATAAGGGAGGGCTGTACACAGAGGAAATCTCCTCCTGTCTCCAGTCTGCAGCCCTGGCACTGGTTTTGGGTGTATCTGGTTTTTGTTTCGTTTTATCTGCTTGTTTGTTTATAAATCACTTTTTAAAAGCTATTCAGAATAGATGTAGTATTTCAAGTCTTGTAGCAAAGAATGGTGAGGCACGCCTATAATCCTAACACTTGGGGAAGCTGAGGCAGGAGGATTGCTGTGAGTTTGAAGCCAGGCTGGGATATATAGTAGGTGTGTTGTCACCCTGGGGTGCAGAACAAGATCGTGTCTCAAAAGCTAAACGGAACAGCGGTTTTACAGGCAGCTGGAGGACGGTATCTGCTGTCCTGTCTGAGGTGAGCTTAGCACAGCTCTGTGATGGACAACATCTGCTGTCCGGTCTGAGGTGAGCTCGGCATGGCTCTGTGGTGGACAGCATCTGCCGTCCGGTCTGAGGTGAGCTTGGCACGGCTCTGTGGTCCAAATCTCCTTCTATTCAAGACCATAATGCTGAGGTGTGAGTGACCCTGGGACAATTCTCAGGTCACTGTCTGACCTCAGCCTGCCTCTCTCTGGTGAGGGGGTGTACAGTTCTGTCCTCCAGCCTTTATAAGACCAGCTGTGTCTGCCTGCAAAAGATCACCACAGCTGCCCGGGCATACTGACTGTAAACACCTCTCTGAGAAGGAGGGGGAGGGGATTATTGGACCTTTACCTGAGTGTAAAGCTATTCTCCCCCCACACCCAGCCAGTTGTACACAGCTCTGCCCTATTTGCATGTGGCCTCGGGCCCCTGGGGAGAGGCTGGAGCATATAGCTGAGAAGACTAGGGGAAGTGGGCTCTATTTACACAGCCATGAGGGACGCTGTCATCCATTCTGGGTCAGACTTTCCAGCATGGCTGTTTCAGGGGCACCTACACTCTGTTAGTGAGCCTAATAAACTCACCTGGTGCCTAGGTTGAACCTAGGTAGAATAGAACTTTGAAGGAGGAGTACATCACAGTTGAGTTATAAAACTTAGTTATTGGCTGGAGAGATAGCTTAGTCAGTAAAGTGCTCACCATGCAGGCCTGAGGATGTGAGGATCCCCAGCACCCACATAAATGCCAGCTGTGGTGGTGTGCGGCTGCAGTCACAGGGCTGGGGAGCTCACTGGCAGCCAGCATGGCTGATCTGGTCTCTCAGTGAGAGACTATGTCTCAAAAAACAAGGGGGGAAATGACTCAAGGCAAAGCAGTCACCGTGATGAAAGCCTGGGGAGCCGAGTTCCGTCCCTGAACCCATATAACGGAGAGAACCAACTCCATAGAGTTGCCCTCTGACTACTAATGTGCCCATTACACACACACACACACACACACACACACACACACACACACACACGAGGCAATACAAGTAGTAATAAAATAATAAATATCAACAATATAGACTGTAAAGAGGACAGAGAGAGATCTTTTAGTAAGTTTACTGTTGTGCACTGAGCTGCATCCACAGCTATTCTGTGGCACCTGCAAGCTGGACTTGCCTATGTGTATCTGTTTGTCTACAAATTACATATTGGCCTTGGCTGTACAGCCTTATAGGGTTGTTCCATCCCGCTTTCATGGCGTAATTGGTATGTAAACTATGGAGCAGTGAGTCTGTAAACTTAAAAAAACAAAACCAACCAACCAAACAACACTGCTTTCTTTCACAGGATTTCCTGGGAACTATGAGGTCCAGAGCCTAGCAGTCAACCCTCTTCTGCTCTGAACATTTACATTTAAAATACTACTTGACCTTTGACCTTTGAGCCTTACAGGAAAGAAGACCCTGTCAGTGCCACCTCCTTGTGATAGGGTCTCTGTGTGGCCCACGCTGTCCTGGAACTTGTTAACATGTAGACCAGGTTAGCCCTGTGTTTTACACCTCACTCCCCACCAGTGCTCTGGAGCCCAGTGCAGGAATCTTGGGTGGCTATAACAGCAAGCCGGGTGTGTGCAGGTCACTACAGGCCTCAACATCCTGCAGTGTCCACCCCAACCCCAGTGGCAGCTGGATCAGGACCTGTGACATGAAAACAGCCCAGTTTGTGGAAATCTGCTTCCTCTTTGTATCCTTCCTGCTGTCCCTGCCCTCCTCCCTCCCCCTCCCCCAATCTTCCTCCCCCTCCCCCACCCCCAAGCCCTCCTATGTTCATAGTTCCTTTTCCTTCCATGGGTTAGCATGACATCACTGAGCCCCGGGCACACTGGTACACAAGCCACTTTCTTTGGTAGGTCTTCTGTGTCACAGTTTACCCTCTGTCCCACTGAGAACAGAAATCGGCAGAGAAGTGCCCATTGTCCTGTGCTGAGGGGAGGACAGTGAAGGCTCATGGTGGACAAATGTTCTTTCTCTGGCTGATCCTCCAATCGGATTTCCTCTGGTTCCCCCTGCGCTGGCCAGATGTCATTGGGAGCAGATTGAGAGCGTTAGTGGCTTCTGTTGTTCCAGACTGCCCTTGTGGAGAGACCGAGTGGTCTTCATGGTAATTATCAGCTACACTGTTCCAAGCAACCAACCAGCAAGGGGGCTTTTGGAGACGTTGGGAGTCCTGTTCAGGAGAAGGTCAAGGCGGAGAGCTAACAATCTGTAACTAGATTCTTAGGTCTTTCCCTGACCTCACCCTGAGAACTAGGTGTCTCTTACCAGCTCCCCTATGTCCTGTCTTCATCTCTTTATCTCTCTCTTGATCCCTGACCCTGTCTCTAAACTCTCTTCCTGTTACTGGTAAATTCTTCAGTCTAATTTAGCGGCTTTTCTGTCAGCGGTTCTGGTCCTGTGTTGAATGGACCTCATAAAAGCATCAATGCAAGTCATGCTTTACCTCAGCGTGGGAGCAGAGGAGACCCGAGAGTGTGGGATGCAGACAGGAGAGCGGCCCAGGCTAGCAGAATGTATCTGCTTGGAGGCCCACCCAGCCTGAGCCACCAACAGCTGGGCCCATCTGCTGTATTCCCATACAGGAGGCTGGAGGAGCTCCCAAGAACCAGAGGCTCGCAGGGCAGGGCGCAAGCCGCAGAGGCTCAGGACACCAGACCCTCGGACTGGCTTATAGCTCCAAGCTTTCCAAGCCAGGGGCTATCAGCTCTCCGGGCTCAGGCCAGTGTGGGCTCTAGTAGGTTTTCTGTGATGGTGTGCTGTTCTCCAGCTTCCATCCCAGGACCCACTGCTCTTAACAGTTGGCGTTCCAGCCGCCAGACTTCAGGTGTTAGATGCTTGGCCCTCTGCCCTTGGGAGCTCCCTGGAGCTCTTCTGGTCACAGGCTGCATGTACCTCTTCTACTAGGTTCCTTGCACACTTGCCTTCTGCTCTAGACGCTAAAGTCTCTCTGGAAGTCTTCATCCTCCTGCTGAGGGAGGCGACCTCAGGACTCTCTCCTCAGCTGCTGTCTAGCGCTGTTCCTGGGTGCCTGGAACTGGGAGCCCAGAGCATCGCCTGTCCTTAGTGCCACCAGCTCAGCCCACTCTATCTGTGGTAGAGACGAGTATGTAACAATGGGCCACCCAGAAAAGGCCTTTACTGAGCCTAATGTTACAATACAGGGGAAGGGATACACAGGAGAAGCTATCAAGACTGAGAAATAATCTGCTTGTATATTGAAAGGGGCGGGGGAGCATGATTCTGCTTAGCTGAAATCCCACTTGCATGTGCATGGCTTTTACTTACACCCTTCTTAAGATTCATCTAAGAACAAGAACCTGGTGGTTATGGCACACACCTTTAATCCCAACACTAAGGAGGCAGAGGTGGGTGGATCTCTGTGAGTTCAAGGCCAGCCTGGGCTACAAATGAATTCCAGGCCTGCCAGGGCTGTGACACAGAGAAACCCTATCTCAAAAAAAAAAACCCAACCAACCAACCAACCAACCAAACAAACAAAACACACACACACACACACACACACACACACACACACACACACACACACACACAATAAACACTTAGGGATCAATCACAGGCCTGGCACTTCACCAGAAACTGGCGCTTGGGGCGATTCTCGGTCCCTGATATGATGCCGCCCTAGCTCTTCTTAAGGCCTGTGCTGTAGCCCTGACTGATGCGGATTTGCTGGCAGTAAAGTACAGTGTAGCATCACGCAGCCTTCCTCTGTGGTGCTGCCCACCAGACCCGCTGGGACCTCCATGTCCTGATGCTGTGTTTACCTGCTGGACCATTTACTCAGGGTCTCCAACTGCTCCTCTGGTCTTCTTCTTCCTTTATGCTCACATCCCACCTCACGGTGTCCTAACCTCTGCCAGGAAGCTGAACATGGGAGGGGAATAGGCCAGGAGCATCCTTGGGTACCAAGAGTGGCCATGCGCTTTCTCTTTTAGATTTGAGCTCTGCACCACCTCTGTTTAGGCATGGAACCTGCCGCTCAGACTCTTGGCATGCTTCACTGAGGCACTGAATAAGGCTTTGTTTTCCTTAGGACCCTGCCACAATCCAGCATCCGAGGACATCCTGTTACTGGCAGATATGGCCTGGCTGCCTCCCCAACTTGGCAGGGCGTATCTAAGCATCTGCTTCATATTCACCTTTACAATATTAGCAGAGCTCTGACCATTCTATAAGTTTCTAGTAGTTTATACAATCTCAACTCAATATTGGAGCCATTTGTTAGAAAATGGGTCAACACTGAGGCGACCATTTACATGTTATCATGTGGCCACTTCACGCTAGGAATCCGGCACTCCGAGCGCTCCAAGGCTGCAGCCTGGAATCACTTGTCCAGACTCGACTTCCCCACTAGGGACAAACAAAGCCGTGCATACTCCACATCCAAACCATAGCAGCCCCATAGCAAGCAGCAGCCCTTGGGGGGCAGGGTGGCGACACTGTAGCCTGGGATCGCATTTGTCTTACAGTTTCACCTGAGCACGAGGTGGATACCACAGGAGCCATGGTTTGCATTGTAGAGGAATGGAGAGTGTAAAAATCCACAGCTGTGGTGGAGAAGGAGCCATTTTGAGGTTTGTTCTGCACGCGGCAGCTGTGGGAGAGAAGTGTGGCCTTAGGCACGCTACCCTGGCCCTGCAGACTACTCTGCGTCAAGGGCTCCTGACATGGACTATGGTTGCATATTCTTAGGAGGAGAAGTTGACATTTGGGTGGAGGAGGCTAATAAGCCTGACAAAAGACAGACTCACCAGGGCCCCTGAACAGCAAGCAGAGGGTTACGTCTTGTTGTTTAATTAGTAGACAGAGAGTGGCAATACCACCCCCACACTGCCACAGAGCAATGGGAGCCTCCACCAGATCTACTATACTCCATGGGTCCGAGAACCATGGGGTGGGGGCGGGGAGAATATGAATTAGCACTAACAAGGCAAAACCTCTCTCCTACAGCTTCTCCCCATGTGCCTTATGGGGCTCAGCTCTCTCATTCCCAGCCTCTCAGGTGGAGTCAGGTGCATTCAACATTGTCACACTTGGAGCCCACCCAGCCAAGTGAACCCCAGGGGAGCAAAGCTTACCTGGACCCACTGGCAGGCTATTTACAAAGGTCATTTATTTCACCTGCCGAGTGCATTTTGTCACATGGGGTCTCTCTGTGTCCTGTGCACATTGCTGGTAGCGTGTCCCAGCCACCTCCTCGGGTTGCCACCATGGAGCATCGTGCACAGGTTGATGCAGTGCCAGTAGTGGGCTGTATAGACCTCGGCCTACTCTACTCTGGACCGCCCTGAACACCCACCCACCTTCAGCAGTCTGAGACATTCTCCAGACACCAGGAGGGTGCAGACATGCAGCCCAGAACTCTTCTGTACTTTTCCACGGTGTAAGGAGTTTGTTTTCTCTAGTTTGGGTCCTAGTTAGAATGGTTATGCAAGTTGTTTTTCTGTTTGTTTGCTTTTGATCCTTACTGTAAAGCAGGCAGGTGACGTCAAATACTCACAAATGGCTTTGCTGGCTTTGCAATGATGTAACAGCAGTCAGTCTGTAGCTTTCCCACAGCCTTAAGAGATCTCAGGCCAAGTCCAACACCGCCACCTGCTGGTTACTGCAGCACACTGCACCCATTAGGTCAAACAGTGTTCAGGATATTGAAAACAGACAAGTATATTAAATAACAATAAAGTCACTAGGAATAAATAGAAATGATAATGCCATATTTTCCACTTTTGCTCTGTGTGTATGCATGTTTGTGGGAGTGTGTATGTTCTTGTGTGTGTGTGTGTGTGTGTGTGTGTGTGTGTGTGTGTGTGTGTGTGTGTGTGTGTGAATGTGGCCTGTGTGCCACAGTGTGCATGTAAAGTTGATGGGGTATTCTCAGGGTTTGCTTCTTACCTCCTGGTTTGAGAGAGGGCCTCCTTTTTGCTGTTTGTTTTTCACTCTGAATACGACAGTCTGGTTGGCTGCAAGCTTTCAGGGATTCTCCTGCTTCTGCCTCCTATCCAAAGGAACACTTGGGTTGCAAACCTCGGCTACCATGCCCGGCTTATGTAAATTTAGGGACTTTGAACTCAGGCCCTCAAACTAACGTGGAAGTGATTTATCCAATGAGCCATCTCCTCGGCCTTTCAGAATATTTTAGGTACATTTTATATTATTAGTGTATGCATAATAAATTCATGCTAATTAAAGGCATGGGATGTATTTCCTTTTCAGCGCGCAGTGCCTGCCGTGGAGATGACATGCATGCTTGTGACACATGTTTCTGTCCATGATAATTCTATGATACCCACAGTGTGTGCCTGCTTCTGGGTAAGTTCCGTGTTCTGTGTTGATGGACTGAGAGTTGGTGCAGCAAGGAGCCTATTGGTCCTGTAGTCAACAGGGCTTTACACACTTTGGGAAATCCCAGATATCATCCCAAAATTATTTACAATAGGCCAGAATTTGTGTCTAGCCCTCACCATGTAAGAGTTGGAAGATTGTGAGAAAGTCTGTGCTAGAAGTTAGTGCCTGTGCTAGCCTGCCTTTGTCTCAGTATCACTCTCTTGTGCCACGACCTGTCCCCA
The DNA here is from genome assembly GCF_903995435.1 of Acomys russatus. Taxonomy (NCBI): domain Eukaryota; kingdom Metazoa; phylum Chordata; class Mammalia; order Rodentia; family Muridae; genus Acomys; species Acomys russatus. The sequence goes on from NC_067163.1 coordinate 9,088,520, forward strand.
CCATATCATGGCTCTCCAGCTCCCAGTTAGTTTGTCCTACACAGTTTACCTGACAGAGGGCAGGCTTGGACATTTTGGATATAGTGTTGCTTTTGTGCTGTGAACACTTTTCTGCTAGAGGACTCCAGTGAGTCTGTTGAGTGTGGGCAGCTGGCGGCCACAGATGCGGGACCTCTGTGATGCTCCCCTCTCATGGACCTTTCCTCTCACAGTTGCTTTTGGCCCTGGCAGTTGTGTTTTCAAATGTAAAAATATTTTATCTAAAGGGGTCATTTTACATCAGTCATTTGTACTGAGCTAATACTGTTTAAAATCTGAGGTCATGCATTAGACAGTGAGTTATCATAATCAAATAGAGTCACTCATCTATTTGATAACTGTTTGCTTGTTTATTTACTTAGATTTTTTGAGACAGGGTTTCTCTGTATAGCCCTGGCTGTCCTGGAACTCACTCTGTAGACCAGGCTATCCTCGAATTCAGAGATCTGCCTGCTTCTGCCTCTCGAGTGCTGGGATTAAAGGCGTGCGCCACCACTGCCTGGCTTAATAACTGTTTATTAATAGATAAAACTAGGAGGTTGTTTTTTTCTTAAAGGTCCGACACTTGACTGGCAGGTAGACCACAGGAAACAGATCAAACCTCAAAAACCAGGCAGAGGCAAGCTGCCTTAGCCGTTCGGTGAAGAGGGCAAGCTCCTATATTAGCATATTCTTCAAAATGTTTATGTCACATGCCCAGCATGCTGAGAGGCTCCTGGCTGCCATATTTCCAACACAGAGTGTGCCCAGAATTGCACCTAGCATCTTTGTTTCTTGATGGCAACCTTAAATTGACCATGTGCACGTTAACTTGGCATGTTCAGGAATGTCCCCACCCCTACAATGACTATGTGTAGGAGTTGACATCTTAACTGAGCATGTTCAGGAATGTGCCCACCCCTAAGATGACTCTGCATAGGCTTCTTAATAGCAGCCAGGCACTTTCTTTGAGGAAGGCATTGGATTGCTTTGAAATGGCTGCCTGTTCTTTCCTGATGCAGGCAATATACCTTTCTCCTTTCATTTCAGGTTGGTGTTTGCTTTGGACTTTGTACTCACCAAGATACGAACCCATTGCGTTAGCTACAGAACCAGAATTTTGCTCAGAAAACCCTTTCGGAATGTTTGCCCCAAACCACCTAGCCTTGGGTGGCATTTCCCTTGTTAATCTGTGGTCAAAGAGAACGGTTCAAGATGCTTGACATAATTCATTCTGTCTATAGGAATCCCTTCCTGTCTCCATTCAAGGCTTTCTGTGGCACTCCTGTTCTTATCACACAGCCCACTGGGCTCCCAATATCAGTGTCCTGAAGGCAGTCCCCCCGTCCGTCCGTGTGTGTGTGTGTGTGTGTGTGTGTGTGTGTCTGTCTGTCCATCTTTCTCTGATTATTATTTAGGTCAAGAACACTCAGTATGCGATCCTTGCCTTTGGTGTATTCCTGCATCCTTTCCTCATAGGACAGTGTCTGCAAATGATAACCATCCTTTAAGGGCACACTGCAGAGCCTGGGCGCAGCAGAATATGTGGAGAGCTAAGGCTTTGTTCACGCCTCGGTTCAATGGCGCTGAGACGTGTCTCTGTGGGTTTCCTGGTAGGAGGTGTGCGGTCCAGGAGCTGCGGGTGGAGGTGCTGCTGGCTCTGTGTGCATTAGTTTTGACGCCTTTGTTCCTAAAACTTCTCCATTACTTCCAGCTGCAAGTTTAAGTACAGCAAGGCCGTTCCACTGTGAAAGCTTTATCGGCTCCACACTTTATCTGTGGCGGGCCCTTGGTGTCATTAGGTGGGACCTCCGCAGCTCACGCAGATCCACACTCCACAGCCTTCTGACTCAGCAGTCCCAGGTCTCACACTCATGTCAGATGCTGGGTGCTGAACAGGTGTTTGACGTATGTATGAAGCCTCCCCCTCCCCCACACATATCAGAGCAGACCATAATAAGGGATGTTGTTTATGTGACAGGGCTGGGGACATCCCAGATTGAAGCAACTTTGGGCCCATTTGGGAGTGACAAGCCAGGCCTCGCTATGCGTAAATTACCTCTTATTGTAATCCGCGCCGCAACCCCCAGATCTTAGTAGATCCTGAGACCTTAGCACATCTGACACCACAGTAGAGACACCACCCTGACCTTAAAAACCCAGCCCCCAACACCTGCCAAAGAGCTAACCCATTAAAGACCCACTCTAGGAAAATCTGTAAATGTACCTGCCTTGCTTTTGGGTATGTGTAGTTTTCTTGTTAACCAAAGTGTGTCCACCAGGATGTGATTTTTTTTTTTTTTTTGTGCACAAAAGACAAAGAACTGTGAGGCCCAGGGCTACATAGTTTGGGTCAGTTCCCTGTATAGCCCTCCTGCTGGCAAATGAAGACTGTCTATTGGCTTTAAGAGTACCTGTGTTCTCTGCAGGAGTAACCTGGCAACGCTCGCCCGGCACGCCCTTTACCATCACACATTCCTTCTGCCTGAAGAAAATATGCCACTCATGTAATTAAAAACTCCCCCATCACTTGAAGCTGGGAAAGGCAAATAGACAAACCACACAGCTCATCTGGACCACTGGACTGGGAAAAAACAAAAAAGGAAGAGAAAGGGTTTCTCTTGTCCTTCTTGGTTTTGTTTTTCACAGCCCTTTAAAACCAAAGAAACTACATGGCCTCTCATTACTGTGACTTGCCAGCCCTGGGTTAGGAATCATGGAACTTTATTCCACATTGGAAAGGATTATGGGTAATAACACTAAAGTTCCAGATTTTTCTTCTTCTTCTTCTTTTGCACAATGTTGTTGAGCTTGAAAGAACTCGGGGAAGTTCTCTGGGAAGAAGAGAGCTGGCGGCCTGGTGCTCCCTCTTGTGGACACAGATGAGATTGCAGCAGTGGCTCTTAAGGTGAGGACAGGGCTCTTTGGGCGGGGCTAGGATCAGAACTTTTTTTTCATCATCTTCTTGTTTATTAAATTCACATCTGTCCACAAACTGTCTTTGTATGTAGAATTGTGGTGTTCTTTTTTTAATTTTTCTAATTTTTTCTTTTTTCTTTTAAAGTAATTTATTCAGATTACATCTCAGTTGTTTATCCCCTCACTTCTATCTTCCCTTTCCCCCTCCCGCCTTCTTTCATCCTGTTCCTCTCCCCTAGGTCTGTGACAGAAGGGGACCTCCTTCCCCACCATATGATCACAGCCTATCAGATCTCATTCTGGTAGCCTGCTTACCCTTCCTCTGAGTGCCATCAGGCTGCTCCTCACCAAGGGGAAGTGGTCAAATAGGGGGCACCAGAGTCCATGTCAGAGGCAGTCCCCCACTCTCCAGACAGCCATGGAGAATGTGCTGTCCATTGGCTAGATGTGAATAGGGGTTCTAGGTTCACTGCATGCATTGTCCTTGGTGGTACAGTAGTTTGAGCAGGGCCCTGGGTCAGAACTCCAATTTGTGCTTTTGAAACAATTTTCTTAGTGCATCAGTGATTGCCAAAGTTAGTATGTTAGTTACTTGTTGAGACAAAATACCAAACGAAAACAACTGAGGGAGGAAGGGCTTGCTAGGGACGGTACATAGTTACATTTTAAGAGGATACAGAGTCTGTAGTGGAGGAGAGGCTTGGGGGCGAGATCATGAGGCATCTGGTCACGCATCTGTAGCAAGGAAATAGGGTGACACGAAAGCTGGTGACCAGCTCACTTCTGCTTTTTTATGCAACATGGAACCCCAGTCCATGGAGCAGCGCTCCTGTACTTGTGGCAGGACATCCCACCTCAATTAACCCTTCCTGAGAATGCCCATATGAACGTGCCCAGAGGCATGTCTCTGGTGAGTCCTCACCACAGGGGTGGGTGTAGGCGCTTCTGCTGTGTAGGTCAGCTGGTTGTGGTCAGGGTGATGCATGTCTGGACCACCGGGGATGCAGTGGTTATCAATCATCCCTCTTTCTAGTCTCAAGGTGGCTCTGTTGTGGATGCTCCACCTTTAGGCTGCCTAATTACGACAGATTCAGGGGCTTTGGTTAGGAAGCCACACCTGAGTGTCACCCAGGGTCACAGGTTTGGTAGGTGGGTGTCTGGCCATGATGCAGCCTGGGATGCTAGCCCCCTCCATCCCTAACACCCATTCATTTGCTTGGCAATATTGTAGTCTGCCTGTTCCACTCACCCTTTGCCTGTGGGCTCCAGATGTAGCAACTACAGCTCAAGTAAGTCAGTAAGCATTCATACAGGCAGCCTGTGAGGTCCATTCATAGGGGGAGCAGCGGGGATCCATTCATACAGGTAGCAACGGGGCTGTCCATTCATAGAGGCAGGGGTTGGTCCATTCATACAGGCAGCAGGGGGGTGGCCATTCGTAAGGGCAGCTGTGGGATCCCTGGGGAGAGAACTAGACAGCTGTTGCTAAACACTAAGAGCCAGGGACAGGACTCCCTGGGCCCATGCCTGAGAATGGGCCTGTCCCTGAGGAAGGAGCCCTTATGTGCTGGCTGGCTCCATTAGAGGTTGAGCTAAGGGGGGATGGTATACAGTCGTCATCTCTCCTCACCTCACCGTGCCTTTCTTTCTGGTTAGGCAGCCAAGGCTCTTAGTTAGACGCAGAGGATGTGGGGCTGTTGAGGCTGCTGGCGTCCTGTTCTTAAGGGTTATGTGGACTAGTAGCACATTCCCATGGAGCCAGGGGAAGCAGGCAAGGGCGGTCAGTCTGGCTCTGTGAACACGGAGTTTAGCCTCCAGGCAGGAGCACTGATGAATACAGCTGTTTATTTAGTTGTTCTTCTTCTTTTTTTTTTTTTTTTAAGATTTATTTATTTATTATTATGTATACAGTGCTCTGCCTGCATGTACAGCTGCAGGCCAGAATGGGCATCAGATCACATTATAGATGGTTGTGAGCCACCATGTGGTTGCTGAACTCAGGACCTCCAGAAGAGCAGTCACTGCTCTTAACATCTGAGCCATATATATCTCCAGCCCTATTTAGTTGTTCTTTAGAGGCATGGTCCACAGGGCTGCTCTTGTATCCAGTATGTGACTGAAGATGGTCTTGAACTCTTGATCCTCCTGGCTCCACTTTACAAGCGCTGAAATTATAGGCCTGCCCCACCACACCAGGCTCCAGTGGCTGTTTGTGTGGCTAATTATTACTTACAATTTAAAATGCTTTGACTTCCTGTCCCTGCTGTTGACTGTGTCTTGTCCAGGCTACATGGGCTCCTGAAAGCTGCTCAGTCCACGGGGCTCACACGTGTGCACTGCTCACACTTTCTACCTTCACCTCCTGAGCTGCATGTCTGTCCCATGCTGGGCTAAATGGTGACCCAGACCTTGACCGTGGCCTAGCTTTGTGCCCCTCTCACCTCCCCCAGAAGACCCCATCACAGAGGCCTAGAAAGCAAAAGTAGTACGTTGTAGTTTAGATTCTGCCACTGCGTAACAACGTCTCCTGGCTTTCTACAAACTTCTCTGGACCGTGGTTTGCACTCTTGCAGGTGAGGTGAAGGTTAGGCGGGTCACCCTCACCGATCTCTGTAGAATGAGTTCCTCTAACCACTGTGCTCAGTCTGTGTTTGTCCTTATCCTATCAGCTCTCCTTTCAGCCCAGTGGGTACACTGCTTCTTGCCTTGCCAACATAGCCAGGGCCGGCATAATAGACTCTTGTGCCTACTGCCGCTTTTATTTTATTGCAGCCGCTGTTCTTGTAAACACGTGGCACGGCACATTGCTGCTAATCTTTGAGCCTCGAGCATTTTCAGAATGGAATTCTCGTTGGCGTGGCTTGTCCTTGTCTGAGCCTTCACTACTGTTTCCTGGAGCCTCTCGTGGGCCAGGCAGCTGGCCACACAGTCCTGTGCAGCAAGCTTAGGCTCAGAGCATGGCCATTCAGGGCTGAGCCCAGAGCCTCCTGGGGCTTAAACTACGAGTGTCTAATCTGATTTCCACTGTGCCAATGAGGAAACCAGGGACCAGAGCAGCTGAAGGGATTCTTAATAGGCATATGGCTCCAAAATAGATTAACAAACAGAACCACCCTGAGCCCGTGCCCTTGGTTTCAGCTTAGGGCTCTCCATCTATACCTGGCATCTTGGCATGGCTCACTGAGGCCACTGTAGGAACAATCTCCCTGGGGTCAGTCACTATTGTACTTGCCACGCAAGCATGAAGCCCTCAGTTTGGATCCTAGCATTTCCACACAAGCAGGTGCTGATGCAAACTTCTGTAACCCCAGAGCTGGGGACACAGTGACAGGCAGGTCCTTGGAGCTCATTGTTAGCCAATGTTGAGAGAGAGAGAGAGGAGAGAGAGAGGAGAGAGAGAGAGAAAGAGAGAGAGGAGAGAGAGAGAGAGAGAGAGAGAGAGAGAGAGAGAGAGAGAGAGAGAGAGAGAGACCTTGTCTCAAAAGCCACAGGGCATAGATGATTGAAGAAGGTACTAAAAACCTGTTTTCCAAATGCACACAAACGCACATGTACACAGCCATGCAGACACTAACACGGACACATATATACGCCCTCACCTGCAAAAGTAAATGCAAGTGCCAGAGTTAGAGGTTTCTAAAGGCTGATGCCTGTTCATAAACTCCACAGGCTAAAAGCCAAGCCTTTCCATTTAATGGAAGATGTACTTACCGACTTTCTACAGTGTGCTGGCATTGACAGATTTGTCAGAGCAGAGATGCAGGCGTATGCCAGGGTCATCTGCAGGTAATCCTGGCCACCTGCTGAAGACAGGTTGTCCGAGAGTGTGGTCTCCTACTGCTAAATTCCAGCTGAGTGGGCCACGCTCCCATGTTAAAACGCAAAACCTTCCTGCAACCCTAAGTGCTAGCTCGCCGCATGAGTGTGAGAGTGCTCAGATAACTGTACACACACTCTAAGCCACTCGTATTCCTCTCAATCACGCGCTAGGCCTCATGTCCTCTGCGCCTTCCTGTCTGCTAAGAACGCTTTCACTCTTGGCCCGCTGAAGACAGACCTTTGCAGTCTGGGGAAAAGCCTCCTGCTTTGAGGTCTGGGCTCCCTGCCGCCCTGGCCTGGGCACGTAGCTTGGGTTGAACACAACGGGGTTGGTGCCAGACGACTGCACACATGATACCTGCAAGGTACACTGCTGAGGTCTGTTGATGGGTTTCCTAGGAGATGTTTTCATCTCCAGAATATGGAAAACCTTTGGGATCCATTACAGAGACACTGAGTAATGCCAAGCAGCAAGTGCACGGCAGTGCGAGTGACCTCACGCCATAGAAACGAAGCTTGTCTTAAAATGAAGACCGACACACTAAGAGAAGGTGTGTGTGGTCTGAGCCCCTCATGCTCATGGTGCAAGGACCTGGAGCGTATTATCTTACTTCTGGTGGGAGCGAAATGCATTTCTGGGTGTGTTGAAGGTAGCAGGTATATAGGCAGGAAAGCCTTCACCCAAGATCGGAAGTATAGCATGTCACCCTGACATGGGTCTCAGGAAAGGAACCAGATCACCTCACCAGGAGCACAAAGTAAGGTCAATATTATGAAAAAGGATAAACCAAGGGAACTTGAACATTTGCCTTTAGAGCCCCTGATAATAGGGGAGATAAAATAGAGTAAGAGAAACAGCATGTGTGTAACAAATCAGTTGACAAGATACCCCCCCCCCCCTATTATTAAATGTTTCCTGTGTGGACTCTGCTTGACTGACTAGGATCTAGGGAAAATAGAGTTCCCCAGAACGGGGTCATATCTCACCAATGGCCAGAAGGGAACACATACCATCCCATGGGAACTAAAGGCAGATTCCCTTTCTCTCATCAAGTCCACATGGGCCGTCGAGAGGCAAAACATACAAGATATAAAGAGTATGAATTCAGAATCTGGAGGTTGAGGCAGCATGTGCTCACTGCTGCCCTTGGCACCAATGCCACATCTAAGAGGTGTCTTAGTTTGGACTTTATTTCTGTGAAGAGACACCATGACCGTGACAAACTCTTATAGAGCAAAACATTTCATTGGGGCTGGCTTTCAGAGGCTTAGTCCATTATTGTCACGGTGGGAAACATGGCAGGGTGCAGGCAGACACAGCGCTGGAGAAGGAGCTGAGAGTTCTGCATCTGGATCTGCAGGCACGAGGAGACTGTGTACAACACTGGGGTCGCTTGAGCAAAGACAACCTCAAAGCTCACCCCTACAGTGACATCCTTCCTCCAATGAGGCCACACCTACTCCAAAAAGGCCACACCTCCCTGTGAGCCATGCATTCAAACACACGAGTCTATGGGGGGGCCATTCCTATTCAAACCAGCACAGATAGTTTCTGTGTTGGTGGCGAACGGGAGTAGCACTCACAAACATGCATACATGCTGTTACCCCAGCTCCCAGCTTCTCCAGGGGGGATGGGTAGAGGGGAATCCATTCTAAGAAAGCTCTGGTCACAGCAGCTGCTCGGGGTTTTGGAGAAGGTTCGATAGACCCTATCATGTTTTTTTCATTTCAGAGAGGAGAAACTAGAGGCCGAGAGGCCGAGGGACTTACCCACACTTACATAGGTAAGATGGCAGAACACGTGTTCAGCTCTTCGGACACTTAGCTGCAGCTGTACTGCTTTCCCACAATGCTAAGCTACTTCTGCCCTGAGCTGTCCTGACCCCCCACAGGCTTTTCTGGCCATGAACAGCTGTGAGGGTTGAGTCAGTTAGATGGATGTTTTCTAAAGCACATTTGACCACCTTCTATTTTCTAAGGCATGGTGCGTGAAGATATGAATGTAACTTCAGAGTAACTTTATTTCTCTCAGGTTCTTTTCAAGTTGGGTTCCCGAGTTGAAAATCAATTTGTTGTTGTTTTTGTTTTGTTCTTCTTTTTTTAAATTCTTCTCTCATACATTCCATCCTGACAATAACACCAGTTTTCGTCCTCTGTATATAAGTTATAGTTGCATAGTTTGATGTTCTTGTGGGAGTCCTAACAGTGGGGGTGTCTCTGACTCTTTCACCTGCTCTCGACACCCTTTTCCTCCTACTGGGTTGCCTTGTCCATCCTTGATATGGGTGTTTGTGCCGAGTCTAATTGAAACGTGTTATGCTGTGTTTGTTTGGCAGCCCCAGGGGGAAATAGAGGTGGGGAGGGATCTTTCAGTCCACAAAGTAAAGATACAACAGTTGTGTAAGATGGAGATTTTGGTCCCTATTTTTATGTAAAGAGATATTTATTATAGACGTTGTAATAAGTTGCAAGTTCTAGCTATGGTTTGAAACATAAAATTACTGAAGGTTTTGCTGTTGTTGGCATATGACAGAACCTCAGCCCTAAGCTTCAGCAATGAAGGAATTTCCTGGCCTTACCCTTGGGAGCCTGATGGAGAAGCCAACATCCCATGGTAAGTCCTGCTTTCTACATCTTGTCTCTTAACCGTTTGTCTTTTCAAGGTTCAGTCTGGGCCAGGTCCACTCCACATGGGGCCACCAGCAGAGTCCTGGGGAGGGAATACAAAGCTGAGCTTAGACAAACGCATCCTACAGAGCATGGAGGGGATGTCTATCCCCAGTGAAAGACATGGCTGCCTCCCATCAGGAGCCTCCTCTGTCCAAGTGTGGGGTTCTTCCCTCAGTTCAACACATCCAGAAAGTTGAGGACTCCTCAGGCGCAGTGTTCTATGAGACGGGCTTCCTGTATCACAGAGTAATGTGCCACACTGATGCACACACAGAGTAAATAAGCGACGGTGGGGCTGGAGTCCTTCGAGGTCCTTAGCTCATGGGCCCTCCTGAGACAGGATGAGGGAGTTAGCAATGGGACCCTGGTCATTGGGATTGCCCTGGGTAGGAATGGGGCATGTAACGGTCCTATATGTTTTCTGAAGACACATTACATGCATGTGAGGGGGCAGCACATCATGCCTGAATATACAGGGGGATGGCAGAGTTAGTCATGTAGAAAGAACATGTTACTCATGTAGAAAGAACCCAGAACCACCTGTCTGGGGGTAGCACCACCGACAATGGGCTGAACCTTTCCCCAGCAATCACTAATTTAGAAAACTCCCCACAAGCTTGCCTACAGGCCAAACTTATGGAGGTATTTTCTCAGTTGAGAGTCTGTCTTCCCAAATGACTCCAGCATATGTTAAGTTGACATAAAACCAACCAGGGCCACTGAGGTACTAGGGAAAATAAGACATGAAATGAAAGTGCACAAGCCCCTTACTGAGTAGCCAAGGGCTGCTGCATGAGGGCAGCAGTGGGATCTACCCAGCTCTTCCTGACACTTAGTTTGCTCATTTTTCAAGTGGTTTTGATAAACCAGATGTGGGAACTTGGATTTCTTTAAAGGCCTCAGAGACTTTGCCTGTATAATTTTCACAGCAGACCTCTCAGCTCTCGCTACTGTGCACAACCTAAGACAGCGACACAGAGCTTGGTGGAGTTGACTGGCTAGAGTCCTCAAGCTACAGCCGTCCCTCCGCACTCCTCCTCTTGGCAGTGTGACCACGCCAGGTGCATGTTATTTATACTTGGACACATGCTGTGTGAAAAGATGGACACCTGCTGTTATCCACGCAGGTCAGATGTGGCGCAGTTTGGTGAAGACCATAAATAAGACTGCATTTGCATAGCAGGCTGTTCTCCCACTCAGATGGGCAGCTCTGGTTAAATCCTCCCAAGACTGGAGTAGTTCTTAAGTCAACACACACACACACACACACACACACACACACACACACACACACACACACACTCACACACTCACACATACACACACACACACACACACACTCATGTGTGCATGCGCATACACAAAAAACTGAAAATACACGGGGCTGCAGTCTTCCCTGCCCATAGCCAATAGCACCCTTGGATCTAGGTGCTCTGACTAACAGCCAATTCAGGTGTTCACGGGTGTTCATGGGGACAGCCACTGCATACATCAGCTGTCAGTGAACGAGAAGACACGCCTGAGAATCTGAGTCTGACTCTCATGCCTGAGTCTGGGTAGATGTGATACCAGAGTCGGCCTTCTCTTCTGGGCAGAAGCCAGAAGGGGGGAAAGAGTGGAGCAGCCTGGGGCTTGGTACCAATGCTGTGTGCATCCTAGTTTGACTGTCCTCCTTGCATCTGGTGCTTCTCCTCCTCTGGTGAGCAGGCCAGTGATTTATGATACAGGTATGGGTTTGGGAGAGGCAGTCCTGTGCCTAAATATAGCACCTCCTCTGGCCATAAATGGGAGGGAAGCACAGAGCTTTGCGGGGGAGAAATTAGCTCTGCTAGCCTCAGCCAGTGTCTGGGAAACACTTCCACAGTAGTTTTCTCTTCTGCTGGCCACTCTCCTTTGGGTAAGTCTTTTCTTCGCCTTCTTTCAGCTGTGGTTTTTGGGAGACCACAGAGCAGGCTGCACTTATTTTCCCATGGGGGCCAAGTTCAGTGAGAAGAGTTACCTACAGATATTTCTTACTACTGTAGGACAAATCAAATAATTCCTGTCTTTGTATCTGGGCTCTATGCTCAGCATAGCTAGGATAGATATAGGATAGTTTCCCTTCCCTTCCCTTCCCTTCCCTTCCCTTCCCTTCCCTTCCCTTCCCTTCCCTTCCCTTCCCTTCCCTTCCCTTCCCTTCCTTCCAACCCTTCCCCTCCCTTCCCTTCCCTTTCCCCTCCCTTCCCTTCCCTTCCCTTCCCTTCCCTTCCCTTCCAACCCTTCCCCTCCCTTCCCTTCCCTTCCCTTCCCTTCCCTTCCCTCTCCTCCCTTTCCCTTTCTCTCCCCTCCCCTCCCCTTCCCTTTCTCTCTCCTCTCCTCCCCCTTCACTTCCCTTCTGTAGTCTCTCCTCTTCTCCCCTCCCCTCCCCTCCCCTTCCTCTCACCTTCCCCTTGTCTCACCTTCCCCTCCCCTCCTTTCCCTCCCTTCCCCTCCTCTCCCCTCCCTTCCCCTTCTGTTCCCTTCTGTTCCCTTCCTTCTCCTCCTTTCTTTTGAAGGGGGGTGGTCATGTATAGCAGGCTGGTCTTGAACTTGCTATGTAGCCAAGGACGACCTTGAACTTTTGATCCTCTTGCCTTCATCTCCTGAATGCTGGAGTGCTTGGATCACAGTGTGTGTCCCCAGGTTTTTATGTTGTGCTGGGGGATCAAACCCAGGACTCAGGCATGCTAGGCAAATCTCCATCTCCAGGCACGACCTACAAGACTTGTCTTTATTTCCCTGTGTTCTGGGCCTTCCTGTTGTACGATCTGACACCCCTTCAGGGTGGACTGTGTCCCCGGGTTCCTGCTTTTCTTTTTCCTGTTCCCAAGCCAGCTGATCGATTTGATGTCTAAGGTTCTTACAAAGGATCAGAGATGAAGAGAGTAGAGGGCTGACTAGGAAAAGGATGTTTTTTTTGGGGTGTGCAGAGAATTAGCCTAGAGCTTGGGCGGGGCCTGGGGAAGAGGTCCAAGCTTTCTCAGTGAAAGGACAATTGTTTGTGGTTGTCAGTTTCCTGTGCATTTGCAGTTTGGATCCTGCAGGTCTCCAGCTCCATTCCTTGTGCAGAGCTGTGCCCAGTGACCTGCCTGCCAGGAGGGAAAGGGGCTCATGGCTATACTCCAGGGCCAGGCTGGAAACACCCAGCTTTCTCTGTCACCTGCCCCACATTCCTTCCTTACTGAGTGCAACAAAAACAGGAAGCAAAGAGCACGTGGAATGAAGACACTTAAAAGTGATATTGAATTAATGGGGCCCCAGATAAAAACCTCTCCTAAGAGCCAAGGACTTAGTCTCTGGGGCTCACGCCAACTCCATGTGCCTTCTGGAGATGCTGTGCCCCATGAGCTCACCGACTGACACCTTTAGCTCTGCAGAGAGAGAGAGAGAGAGAGAGAGAGAGAGAGAGAGAGAGAGAGAGAGAGAGAGAGAGAGAGAGAGGAGCAAAAGTGTGGGGTAAGCTGCAGAATGCTCTGGAGAGGTGATCAATTATATTTGTAGCATAAATTTGTATGAAACATATGAATCAGGGACCTTAACACTGTTATATGCAGGAAAAGGAAAGATTGCCAATAAAATGTGTAGTTTTTGAACTGTTGACGTAATTTTCTTTTGTGAAACAAGGTGACATTGTGGGTTGCTGTAAGAATTGCCCCAGTGGGAGCTTCCTGGGATCATTTCTTTTTTTTTTTTTTAAATTAATTTATTCATATTACATCTCGATTGTTAGCCCTTCCCCTGTTTCCTCCCATTCTTCCCTCCCTCCCATTTCTCCCCTTCTCCCCTCCCCTATGTCTGTGACTGAGGGAGACCTCCTCCCTCTATATATGCTCTCAGAATATCAAGTCTCTTCTTGGTAACTAGCTATCCTTCCTCTGAGTGCCACCAGGTCTCCCCATCCAGGGGACATGGTCAGAAAAGGGGCACCAGAGTTCGTGTGAGAGTCAGATCTCACTCTCCACTCAACGGTGGAGAATATCATGTTCGTCGGCTAAGTCTTGGTAGGGGTTCGAAGCTTACTGCCTATATTCTCCTTGGCTGGTGCCTTAGTTTGAGGAGGACCCCAGGATCCAGATCTGCCTGTTATAAAGTTCTTCTTGTAGGTTTCCAGGACCCTGTGGGTCCTACTATTTCCTCTTTCTTCCATGCTACTCTTGCCTAAAGTCTCAATCGGATATCCTCTCCTCTGACCCACTTTCTTGGTAAGTAAAGATTTTCATGGTACGTATCCCTTGGACTAGTGTTTTGATATAAGTGAGTATATACCGTTTGTCTCTTTTTGCTTCTGGGTAAACTCACTCATTATGATAATTTCTAGATCAATCCATTTGTCCACAAATTTCGGGAATTCCTCGTTTTTAATAGCTGAGTAGTATTCCATCGTGTAAATATACCACAGTTTCTTAGGGATCATTTCTTTGTCAAATTCAATACTATTGAAGTGTTAATGGGGAGCCAGCGAGTCCTCTCAGACAGCGAATACAAGGTTGAATCCCTCTATATCTTCCTCTGAGGGTCTCAGAGAGGGGCCTGACGACATCAGGCGTGTTTAATCAATTCTCAGTACACCTAAGGCTTGACCTGTGCCCAGTTGTTGCTTTTGGAGGAAAGAGGTCCTTTTTGGCAATAAGTCATTTTGAAAACCCTTTAGACAAATAGGTTCTGACTTGAACACATTGGGAAAAGGTTTATCTCATGAGCTCAGGGCTTGCTTGTCCCTTGGGGTCTCCTCTGTGCTGTGTGATTCTCTCTCTTCCTCCTTGGGTTATTTTTACTCCATGTGTCGGTGAACTTTGGCATTTTTAGCTGTTTAAATACTTTCTTAATTGCATAGAAGTAAATGCTTTCAGCTTGACATATCTTTACAAACTAAAACTGTTCCCAGCAGGGAGGGCTTAGAATATGGTTCATCTAAGCCACGCAGCCTCAGTGCTGGGGGATGACTGGATAGGGTTTCCCACTGGTGCCTAAACATGTCAGGAGCCTCTTGGGTGTGGTTGCAGGGCTGGGCTGAGTGGGACAGTGTCTGGGAGTGGTCAGAACAGCTGGTGTCTTGGCTTTGTGGGAATGCACCAGTCCTTCAGGCAGGGCGTGTTCATCTGAGAGGGCTCAGAATTATTGGTCAGCATGGCCTCTGACACACAGACACACACACACACACACACACACACACTACTGGAGATGAGGGGTATTTATTTAGAGGAATACTTCTGGCACCAGTTCAGTTCCTTGGCTTTCCAGTGAACCACACAGCAGCCCGGCACTGTGAGGGTTCAAGGCCTTGGGGTCTCCAGAACTAAAGGCTCTCTGTGCTCCTGAACCCCAGAGGATCATCAGAACCTGTTCTTTGGAGAGGAGGTGCTCCTCATCTTTTTTGGGGTATGTGTGAGAGTACTTAAATAATTCTAAAAGAGGACAGTAGCCGTCCTCGTCTGGGTGCGCTCTCTCAGGTCCCTGTCACTTCTGTGCACCTGAGGCTCCCCAGTTGCAGCTCCAGAGTCTTCACTGGGCCACTGGAGTGTGCTTCTGGGAGGCTGCACTGATATCACTGGGGTTAGGAGCCCAGCCTGGCTCAGGGAGGTTCTGAAGTGTAAGATCCCAGGGAGTCGGCGATGGCCACAGAGCACATGCTGGGGTCCCATGTGGCCTCCTTTTCCTGTGAAGTGTCTCATTGGGCAGAAGACTGACATCAGTATGAAGAGACAGGTGGAGCTGAGGGTCCCAGGCACAGGGGTCAGGTGCACAGATCCAGCTTGCATTGTCTCTGAGCCATGAACTCGGAGGTGTTTCCCACCTTTAAACCCACTAGTCTTGGATTCAGCATCGGTGGACTCACGTCAGCTGCTTCAAAAGGCTGTGGTTTGAAAGATGGGTACAGAGCAGAGTGCCTGCATGTTTAGAGCACTCAGCAGCTCCTGGCTTTGATGGTGTCAAGGGGACAAAGTGGGAATAAGTGTGGTAGCGTGCTGTTGCCCTTGCCAAAGGAACCTGGGGGACGTATCCACTGTGGGTCGGTGTGTCAGAATGAGGGACCCAGGAAATGTGACCACTTGAGGCCAGCAGTCCCTTGCTAATCACTACAAAGTGTGTGTTCCTCACACATGAAGTGTTTGAAGACTTCCAGGCCCACCCGACAGCGTGGGCAGTAGTGTCAGATACACTCGACACTGCCCTCATGTTCCTGTAGCATTGACTGGGATTATCAGACTAGTTAAAGGGAAGACAGGCATTGAGATATAAAAACCATGTCACCTTACATCATACGTAGAAGCATGGGTCTAGGAAAATGTGTATGGCTCTCTTTGGTGGATATTTCCACTAGGGATGTAGCATGTGTCTGCAGTTCTTTTTGCAAAGAGATACAAACAACTTTGAAGGATAATGTAGCATAAATGCATATGCAAGCAAACATTAATGTATGATATGATGGTTTATGGTTTCTGATGCAGAATTAGTAGTCACCGGGACAGATGGATCAAGGAAAAAAATCCTAGAGGGGAAACTATGGTGGCTTTTTCTCTTTATTCCCCACATATGCATGGCTCTACAGACATGTGGGCAGCAGACCTATTTTGGGGACCACCTTGCTGAGATACAGTTGAGGCTCCTCCGTATTAAAGCAGTAGGGCCTTTCAGGTACCTCTTCCTACCTACAGAGTCCAGTGTCACAGTGACCGCGTGACAGAGTCAGCCATGGATTCTGTTGTTTGTTACTCTGTACCTAGCGCAGTGCCAGCTGTTACATAGATTCAGGGTGGAATATCAGGGCTGGGGGGATTAGGAGTGAGTCGCAAGGCTACACCACGGAGCTGGAGTCAAGCTTGGCACCAGCGTGGGAGCTTGGCACTTGATCCCTGAGTTCTCCTTGAAGGCTGCCTGGGTTGGTTCTGCGTGGCTCTTAGGGCACAAATGTCTTGTTACACTTTTAACCAGTGTATGATGGCACACTGTGAAATTCACACTGGGCCTCTGGATAGGAGATGGTGGTTAAAAGTCGAGTGTGAAGAAGAAATACTGAACTGTGTTAGTGTGTCAAAGCATAAAAGGACTCAAGATAGAAGATTACTGACCTTGGGGAGTGGGGCGTGGGCTGAGTCGGCTTGGATAATCTGCAGGATCTCTCTCAGCTCTGTAATTCTGCGATCCCATGGTCTTAACTAGAATTGATCGTGGGGTAATTTATGCAGCATGGTGAATTTTCTAATATATAGGCAGCTGGATAATGATGAGGATTGGAATGGAGACGGTCTCCTCTCTGAGCTGCCCTTAAGTTCCCATCCTGAGCTCCCACCCCTGCCGTGGCATCTAAGCAGCAGCCTCAGCACGCTGTTGTAGGCTCCTCTAAAGACAGACACTCAGGGCTCTGGGAAACCGCCGCCTACAGAGACAAGGGAAGCTGCTTTTGAGTGACTGTGTAGAGATGACCAAATGTGCCAGGCCTGGGTTTTATTTACTTGGGGGGAATGCATGCACTACATGAACACATGTAATTCCTGCACTGCTCCAAATTGCTCAATGATCTCTGATCTGTCTGGGAGGATTTCACCCAGATTTGCTCACTGTCTCACAACCTGGGGTTTCATTGCTGTCTTGCTTTGTACTGTCCTGCCTCTGTTCCAACCTTCCCACCAGAAGCTCAAGGTTCATGAGTTCAGATGACCCTTGGAGGTCAGGGGTTGGGGTGGGGGACTAGCAATTTTCCCAGACCTCTGGGTCAGTCACTGGAAGTTTCTGGTGACTTCAGCCTTCCCAGAGTAACTCCCTGCTGCATGCCATGCTCTCACCATCTTGTCACCTGACCTCTGTCTTTGGCATAGTCACCTCTGAGGGCCCTTCCCACATGTTCCTTGCTGGGGGCCTCTTTGGCTGCTCTCTCCTCCCGTCTTTGGCAGGGCATGCTATCTCTGGTTGGCCTCTGGCTCTTGTCATTTCAAGTGTTTGTTTGCCCCTCTAATCTGTTTAAATTATTTTTATCCTCTTTACTCACACTCCTTTTTGGATTGCCCCTGAACACATTAGGCATTCTATAAATACTGTTAAGCTAGAAATTGAATGAAACATATAGCCCCATTTTCTGATTTTCATGGACGCTAACAAACAATAAAACTGGATTCCAGCTTCGTGATTGTAGTTGAGGATGATTTCTATTTGTGCAATCCTTCACATCTCCCCATGTTGGGATCAGAGTAACCTTTCTTGTGTGTGTGTGTGTGTGTGTGTGTGTGTGTGTGTGTGTGTCTGCTTGCCTATCTGTCTCTGTCTCTCTCTGTATGTGTGTGTGTGTGTGCATTTGAAGGTCAAAAGTCAGTGCCAGGTGTCTTTGTCAGTTGTTCTGCAGCTACTTTAATGTACTGCCGTGGGACAAGGGCTCTCATTGAACCCAGACATCACCAGTCTGGCTGGACTACCAGGCCAGTGAGCTCCGGCACTCGGCACTCCGCTTTTCTCCAGCCCGCCCCCTCCAGCCCTGAGGTGCAGGCGTGTAGCACTGAGTCTTTTCTGGGTGGCTGGGGATTCTAACTCTGGTCTTCATGCTTGCATGGCAAGCACCTTTTCCTTTGTCTCACCGCCATCTCCCCCCTTGGAATGACGTGGAGTGTGAAGGGCAGAGACCACAGGACCTGACTCCTCGTATTCCTTTCTCTCCCAGGAGCATCCAAGATGTCCCTCGTTGCAGTGCCTTTCTACCAGAAAAGACACAAGCACTTCGACCAGTCATATCGAAACATCCAAACCAGGTACCTCCTGGACCAGTATGCATCAAAAAAGTAAGTTGACAGGCTCTGGCTAGATGCCCTGGATCTGTGTGTGTGTCTCAGATGTTTTCTGGCCAGAAACTGTGCTATTTCCTGAGATCTGGAGATGAAATAGTTTGTGGGAAGTCTGAAAGCCGGGAAGACAGCATCTCTGATGTGAATATCCCTTTGAGAGACAAGAGGTTGCCTGGGTCGAGGTGTCATGTATGCTGTGGGACCTTGTGGGCTGGCTCTGAGCCCTGTGACAGAGGTGACTACACAGTAGGAGCCCACTGGCTTTTGTACTCCTCCCCTGGTGTCTCCCAGCAGTGGCATTTAAAGTCACTCACAATATAGGGCAACAAGGAGCAAAGCAACGGGAAGAACACTGGCAGGGTTCATAGGCAGCCGAGTGAATGGAAGTAAAGTCTGTGTTAATCCCAGTTTCCCCGACCTAATAGTACAGGTGTGACACCTGAGTGTCCTGCCTGTCAAGGGCAGCTGGAATCTAGCCCTGCCTTTACGCCCATGCTCCTGAAGGACAAGGTCTCCTCCAACTTGTGGCTCTGGGCTTCTCTGGTGCTGTTTGTGGGCCAGCATATCTGCATCTTCAGTGTGCTGATTAGAGGGCTAAGAACAGGAAGAGCCCTCTGAGCCTGGTCTTCTCTTGCTGTAGGTGCCTGCCACATGTCACCAGCACCCTATATTTAGAAATGCCTGTGGCATTCATTTAGTTCCCTTGTTATAAACAAAGCCAAACATTTGTGGTCCATCTCAACACACACACACACACACACACACACACACACACACACACACACACACACCATCTTGGCTGCAAACCAGGAAATATGGTTCAGAAGTATCTGGCAGGGAAGGGAGAGCACCAGTCACAGGGTGCTCAGGGGAAGTGTTTTTCAGAGAGTGCTTGCAGGCCAACAGAAGGTGTTATATGTAAAAATGTAGGCTTGGGCTTAGGTGTACTCATGCAAGTGGGTGCTTGTGTACATACATACACACACAATACACACACATATCAATGTAGATGTGTCCCTGCACAAGTCTGGATGTCTGTATGGTATGTGTGTGTATTCATGGGTATGCATGTTTCTGCTTGTGTTTGTGTAATATATATTGGTGTGTGTGTATGTGTGTGTGTGTGTGTGTGTGTGCTTCTGTATGTGGTATGTGGCCCTACACATGTATGCAGATGTGCCTAGATGCATCTATATGGGCATACGTGTACATATATGTGTACTTGTGTGCCTATGCTCTGGGTGCACATGTGTGTTCTGCAGGGAGGGTTGGGGTATACAAAAAGGTAGAGTTGTGTGTGAGCATGCCTTTAGTAATTTTCTGGCACCTCTCATTGTCTCCACTGTTTGTTCAGGCAAGCAACCACCCAGTCATCATCCAAGAGGTCTCTTACGGAGAGGTCTTCTTCACAGAGAGCTTCCAGTCAGAGCTCCACTAAGGGGGTGACGTGCAATCTCTGTGCAAAGCGAGTGAGTGAGTCAGAAGAGGACGTTGAAAATGAAAATAGGTAACTGCTTTGTGTCCTCCGTGAGCTGCTTGCTGCCCACAGACCCTGGATGCCAGGTGCTGGCATCCAACTTAGCTGCAGTCTGGGTGACCTTGGGCAGAGAAGGGCAAGGGGGTGCTAGCTGGGGAGGTTCAGCTAACAGAAGTTGGGCTTGCTTATAACCAGAGCTGCATGCCCCTCTCCTACCATTCCCTTACTTCTTTACCATCAGATGGGTGTCAGTCCCAACACACAAAGAGTTTATGCTGAATCGTTACACTGGCCAGGGCTGAGATGTGGTTTTGGTTTATTCTCTGCACTTAGATCCCTGCCTTTCTCTAAGCCCAAGGCATCAGGTGCCTCAGACTCCATGGTTGAGTTTCCATCACAGTCTCTGTGGCTGCTGTCCCTTGGAGCAAGGTCATCTCCTGAGGAGGCGGCCAGTGTTTAAACAGCTGTCTCTGTGGACACCAAGGGCTGTGAAGGCATCTATAAATCATCATATCTTAGATTTCAAGGAGTTTGGCTCACGAGGGTGCACTGTCATAGGAAAGAGAGGGACCAGCCAGAACGTCAGTCCTAAAGTTACAAAATCCAGGTGATAGAGGAACAGCTGCTGGCTTCGTATTGGTCTTTCCAGAATAACATGAGTCAGGCTGGAGAGATGGCTCCATGGTTAAGATACTTGCTGATCTTTCAGAGGGACCTGAGTTTGAGTCCCAGGTCTCACGACCACTGGAACTCTAGTGGTTCCTATGCCTCTGGGCATCCTGTGCATCTGCATGTGTGGACACAATACCCAGAATAATTAAAAATACATCTTAAGGAGAATAATGTGAGCAGCCGAATAGTCAAACCTGTACAATCCCACTAGCTGCTCCCTAATATTTGTCAGAGAATAAACCTCTCTTTAAGTCAGAAGGACACATGAGAGCCGGGGAAGCGTGCACCATTTGAAATTTGTACAACGATGGAGAAACTGGACTCACAACGGAAAGCTAAAAGGACAGTTCTCCCTTTCAGCTGTTTGAAAACCACAGTTACTCAGCAACAATGATATATTTTAGAATTGTAGTGTACACTGAGATGAAAGCCAACAGATTCCTAGTGTGTTTTATTTTAAATCTGGAGATAGTGAATTTGTATTCTCAGGAATTCTCGGCAATGTCAAAATTATGTTTATTTTATTTTAAGCATAATTCTAGTAATCTTCACACTATTGTTGGTCAGTTAAAATGTGTGTTTAAGAAAGAAAATGCACCAAATTGAGTAGTACTTACAAAGAACAGGAATATTCAAATGGTGAAATAATAATTTAAAATTCATGTCTTGCAGTAAGATAACAGCTCCTCATGGAATCACATGTGGACACTACCCATTTACGGACTTACTTTGTTATACCTGAAGAGTAGGCATGAAGTCTACTGCATATGTGGACTTATAAGTAGGAATTTTATTCATCCATTCTTTAAAAAACAAATTAGCTTATAGATGCCTTAGGTATATTGTACCATGCAAGATGTGTAAATTAATTTTATTGTAAAGTAAGGGCTTCTGGTGTTAATGACTTCCAAATGTAAGCCATCTGGGCTGGTAGAATGCTTACTTAGCATGTGCAATGCTCTGGGTACCATCCCTAACTCCACATAAACCCAGTATGGTGGTGTATGACTGTAATCCCAGCAATTAGGAGGTACAGGTAAGAGTTTAAGGTCATCCTGGGCTACATGGGGCAGCTCAAAGTATCGAAGTTTTATGTAGTCAATTGTTTTGGAAAGGTATCTTCTGATTGTATTTAAGCTTGGGGATTAGACATTCGACATTTGAATTTTGTTGTTTTACTATCCGTCCTATATCAGTGTCACTTTGAATATAATATGCCGGCTCCTGTCCCTCAATGTCCCCCACTGAAGGATGAGGAAAGTGAACATCATTAACTTGGATGGCTGGTACGCTGGTTATGTATCTCTCACAGTTTAGTGTCAGTCTCAGCTGATGGTAACCCTTATGACACACAGTGTTTGCCCCAGGTTCTCTGACTCCTGAATCTGGGTTTGAGCCATGATGGCTGATCCCATTTTTCTGCAGTCCTTAGCCCACTATAGAAGTCAGTTCTCTTGATAGATGTGGGGTTACAGGTGTGGGGTTGACCAGCTCTGAACTGACCCCACTGTCTCCTGCGGCATCACAGTATTTTACTCCCATCACTCATGTGGGAGTCTTCCCCATGCCAGATCTTGAGATCACTTCTTCCTTTGAAAGTAACCTGGGTGGCTAGTGCTTCTGTGTGTGATTCTGGGGGTTCAGAGAGATGATGCCATTGCCTCGCAGGGTATCTGGGAGGATGAATGGGGCCCTTCTGAGCACTGATGGGAACTTGGGTCATTCATTATCCGATACCACTCTCACCAGCCCTAATCGTTATCACAAGCACTTATCACTCCTTGCAGACATTAGTCTGAGCTTGTATATACATACCGGTCCTGGCTTTGGCAGGAAGGGATGGTGCTGGCTTCCAGGTCTGAGGCTTTGACTTCGCTGTGATCCCTTGGCCTTTACATGCAGGGATCCTTTCCAGTGCCCCACATGTGTCTTCTCCTGAAGGACTCTAAGGAGTGGCCAAGTATATAAGCCATGTCTCTCATGCCAAAGGAAGTAAGAGATGGGGCTGGAGAAATAGCTCAGCATTTAAGAACTCTGGCTACTCTTCTAGAGGACCCAGGTTCAATTCCCAGCACCCACAGGCCAGCTCACAACTTGTCTTTAACTCCTGTTCCAGGGGATCCAACACCCCCCCACACAGACACACATGCAGTCAAAACACCGATGTGTTTTAAAAAAGAAAGAAACTAAGAGATGTGTGTTGTGCATATCTCATTAACAAACCACACATCTGCTGTTCTTTATAGCTTCTTGTGTCCACTAACACACTCTGAAAAGAAAGAGGCAAAAATAAGTAGAAAATTTTTTGGCTTTCCGCATCATCTTCTTTTATCCCTTCACACTGAGGGATGGGTACCCGGAAAAGGATCTGTCTAGAGTGTCAGTGCCATAATGTCTTGTCACATACCCTATGATAACAGAGTGTCTTGGATCTCATAGGTATCGGTCCCAAGCCGCTTCTTATGGAGAAGCTAAGAGGCAGCGTTTCCTCAGTGAGCTGGCCCAGCTGGAGGATAATGTCCACCTGGCACGGTCACAGGCTCGTGACAAGCTGGACAAGTACTTCCTGGAGCAGATGGTAGGAGGACCTCTAAGCTCCTCAGGGCATGTAGAAGGAGAGTTTGTCTGCCTACAGGGCCTAATTGCTTGACTGCTAGTGGGCTGCTTGAGCCACATTTGCCCTGCCCATGTTTGCTTCTTCCCGGCAGGTGGAAGACAAGCTGGCTTGGGAGAGACACTCATTTGAAGAGAAGATGAGCAAGGCCCCTGAGATCCTGGTGAGGTTAAGGTCCCATACCATCTGGGAGCGGATGTCTGTGAGGCTCTGTTTCACTGTACAAGGATTCCCTACTCCTGTGGTGCAATGGTGAGAGACAGCACTGCAGGGCAGCATCCCTATGTGCATGGGAAAGTGCATGCTGTAGCACCTGTTCTATAGACCTATGGAAGCCCAGGTGGGAGGTGTGTGCACAAAATTCAAAATGCCCTTATAATTAATTTTCTGACATTCAAAATTTAGAGACCCTGACCTAGTGGCACTTTCATAATATTTTGTTGAAGAGTTAGCTCCCTGCATTGATATGTATGTATTCTATGCACTGGCTTAGTTGCTGACCCTGCACACAGAGCCCATCTATCTGTTTTAATTATAGGAGGGCTCATGTAGGGAAGCTGTAAATATTGATATAGATATCAAAGCTGTAAATCTTTAAGCTCCACGGACCCTTGTTCATCAGTTGTTGACATCTCGAATTGCTGTTTATGTAGCTCCATGTCCTGGATCTCTCAGAGGAGTCTTGCAACCTTGTAGCTCAGCCCATCCACGGCGTTAGAGACAAGGGAGAATTGTAAGGCTTGCCCAACCGTGACCCAGTCTGTGGGTGGCTGCACTCTACTTTACAGGCCAGGTCTGGAGCTTACAGAACTAGGGGTCCGTGCACTCTGTGATAGTCTCCTCATGCGCTCCAATTGCAATGTAGCCTGACGGGCCAGCCTCGGACATGGCTAGCACCAGCTACATTTCTTTTTAAATGGAATGGTAACTTCTGAATTCATAGGATATGTGGGGGCTCAGTCTGTTTGAATGACACAACTCCTGCCTCTTCTAGAAAGCCAGATCCAGAGCGCCTTGCAGTAATGGGCAGGGGAAAGAGGAGCAGATGCTTCTTAGAGCACAAAGGAGGCTGGGACAAAACTGCAAACACAACTATGCCTGGGTACTGACATGAGTGTTTCTCTCTATCAGGTACAAGGACGGCAGCCTGATCTGCCAGGCAGGTGAGCCAGGCAAGTATCGGATTGAAAGTATGTATGGAGTCCACACCCTGGAAATCAACAGGTAAGGGTCCACAGCCAGTGTGTGCTGGCTCACACCCTATAACAATGTGCAAACTCAAGAGAAAGTGGAAGCTGGATGGGAGAGGATGGGAAAACCCCAATCCTCATACTCAGGAGAGTGAGGCAGAGAATTTGGGGTGTCTGGGCCAGCCTGATTGATTGAGGCCGTGAGTGTACCTACAATTTCAGGAGAGACTGGAAGACTGTCACATGATGGCACACACATGCTACACTCAGACACACAGATGCACACAGGCAAACTTATTTACCCAGCAACTTTGCCTAGATGTTTGCTTAGAATGAAAAATTTTTCTTCTTTTTAATTTAAAATTTGTGCCGGGCGGTGGTGGCACATGCCTTTAATCCCTGCCCTTGGGAGGCAGAAGGAGGTAGATCTCTGTGAGTTTGAGGCCAGCCTGGTCTACAAAGCGAGTCCAGGACAGTCAAGGCTACACAGAGAAACCCTGTCTCGAAAATATATATATATATATATATATTGTATGTATTGGGTTTTGTTGAAGAAGCAATGATTCTGGAATTTGTTCTTGATGACAAGGTAGATACATTCAATGACAGCTACAGTGGACAAGTATGTTCAGCCCATAGCAGATCTGGAGGAGACACCAGAGCCAATGGGAGCTTGGGGCTCACAGATAGAAAGTCAAAGCAGGAAGCTTCCAGGGGAAGGGTCCTGGATTAGCACACCTATCAGGATTCTTGATGAGTTTAGGTTGGGGTGACCAGCCATTTCCTGATGGAGATGGGTGAGGGCTCCATTAGGATGCAGGGAGGGGTCAGAGTGAGTGGGCTATGCTCTTGAGGTCCTGCTCCAACATGAGCCTGGTCTGACTGAAAGCCTTTTGTAGGCCTTGGCCCTGCTGCTGAGGTGGAATTTTCCCTTTCTATTTCCTAGCTTTTCTTTCTCTTCCTATCTGCTTCCTTATGACTCCTGCTTCTCTGTGTGTGTGTGTGTGGGGGGGGGGGACGACAGCCCTTCTCTTGGCTCATATTGGTTGCTCGAAGACAGTGTAGTGCTGTCCCTGAGCCCTGTAGGACTGTGGGCTCCTCAAGGACCTCATTATACAAGTGTCACTCCTCCATAGCTGTGTGGTCTCTATTAAGCCGGAAGCCCTGCTCCATGATAAGCTCCAGCCCCCGGCCTCACAGCTGCTTGGATTCCTCTGTCATCCCTTGAGGGCCAACTGAGTACCAGGTGCTAGTCTGGGAGATGTGGTACATGGATGGCCACCCACACTGGACTTGCTAGCTGGTATCCAGAAGGTGTCCCGTATTGAGCACAGGCAAATAGCAGGTAGTTGAGGGAAGAACTGGGTGGCAGGTCATGGCAAAATGAAGCCTAGAGCTAATTTCTTTGGGAAGGTGCATTCTGAGTTTCGAAGATGAGAGGGCAGTAGGTGGGAACTGGGTGTTCGGGTGAAAAAAATCTCCAAGAGTCTCTTGAAGTACACAGGTACTGGGGCTGGAGGGAGAAGGAGAACTGGAGGCCAGAGATAGACCTGTGGACCAGGGAACCTGCAGGACAGGGAGGATGCTGGCTTTGTTGTAGCCCCAAAGGATCTTAGATGCTAAGGCAAGCAGACAGGGTTCCTGTTGACTTGGGACCAGAGGGGCCCAAAGTGACGACTGCTAAGCTCTTGTTGAAGCTCAGCAGTGAGGAATGAGGTGAGGAGCAGGGAATGGGGCAATGGCGCTCATGAGAGAGATCCAGAAGATGGCACAGGTGTTGTCAGGTGCCCCTGGTGGAAGCAAACAGCTCCCAGAGAAGCCAGTTGGGTGGGTAGGTCTCCAGAGCAAAGGTGCTAGCTCTGTAACCGTAGCTCTTCCCTTGACTTCCGAGTCAGTGGTCAGCAAGCCAATGCCAGTTTTCTCAGGGATGACACTAATGTCAGAGTATCTGATCCCTGGGCACAGTGCACTCTGATCGGCTGGCACTCTGACCAGCAGGCCTGGGTAGGTCAGTTTGAATGAGCAGTTAGCTTTGTGTCAAGATGTGTTTTCTCTTTATCAAGCGTGAAAATAGTCACACTCTGACCCAATGTTGGCAGTCATCAAATTTTATGTCTAGAATAACATTGGCTCAAGCAGTGAAGAAACACTCAGAATGACCTAAGCTAACTGGCCCTAGAAGGCCAATGTGGAATGATCACGAAACCCAGGTTTCTTGACTTACAATTGCCAGGACTAGCACATCTCTCCATTTTTTTTCCTTTTCTTCTCCCTATTGGGACATTCTTAGCAGATCAAGAGAATTTCTTGTTCTTCAGGAAAAGAGCAATGGGAAACCCCACAAATTATAGCTCAGCTCAGCTGTTCATTCCAAAGCGCTGAGCTACACATCATCTGATCCGGGGCGTCTCCGGGTGTGGAATGCCTTGCCCTTCTCTCTAGCTGGCTGGGGAATGAGCCTTTCCTTGCATTCTGAGGTGACATTTATTCCTATGAATGTTCTTTGGCTCTTGCACCTCAGTTCTTAAGACGCTTAAACGCAAACTGGCTCCTTGGTAGAATCTGCACAGTGGTATGTAGCCTCATGCATTTTCCTCTGGCCACCTACAATGAGAACCTCCTTTTTTTTTTTATTTTCAAAGTATTTTTATGTTGTTCTCTTACTCTGAGGGGCATGTAGAACAGTCCTTTTCTTTTCTTTTCTAGTTAGTGACGTCACTATCACCCACTCTTTGCAGAATGTTTTCATAACTAAACTTTTCTTACATTTTACTGTCTGACTTTGGTATTTAAGTTCGGAATAGTTGAGTTTTAAGTCTGATTTCTGTATCACTGACTGTTTAAGGACCGGGGCGTTGTCCACCAATGAGGAATTCACTTGTGATGTTGTCTGTCCATCTTTACAAAAGATAAGATGGCAAGTTCTCACAGAAATTGTGTTGAGACACTTTCACACTGAGACTCTGAGGAGCGAAGGTGCCCCCATGGAAGTAAAAAACGGAGACCAGAAAAAACCCTCCTATTCTGGGAACACATCCAAGCAGAAAGCAAAACCCTCGCAAGTTCTCTCAGCATGAAGCAAAGGCTAGAATTAGACTCTGAGTTTGCTGAGCACTCTCTGTGAGGCCCTGAGGAACAGAAAGGGAGGGAAGGTCCTCCCCTCCTCCAGGGCATGGTGGGGATGGGGTCATAGTTCACTGGCTCCAAGTTAGCCTTCATGAAATCAGAGTTCGGTGGAGTTCCCAGAACCACCTGGACTTTCTCTTTGCTTCCTATTTTGCTCCCGCCCGTCTTTTCCCTACACCCCTGTCACACCCAGCAGTGGGGGAAATACTCCAACCCCAAAGCTCACTTTAATACACGGATGGGTTCTCTCGTTAATTTATACGTGTACCACCATTTCCATGTTCTGTATAGTACAAAACACCAAGGACAAAGAACAAGATAAAGGAAGATGCTAGAAGTTGTAAGCGGGGCTGCACCCTGCCCACCCAGCAGCCACTTGGGTGCACTCAATTCTAGGGAACCACTGCCATAAATCTCATATTTGGGCAGGTCATGGGTTTCCTTAGATGGAAGCTGTGGACCCTGCCCCCTCAGCTGGCTTTCCTAAGCAGAGGAGTGCCCTGAGACCTGGCTGCAGAGGACGAAGCTCTGCCATCAGACCTCCTAACTCCCTGCCTTTGTGCCCTAGCTGGAGCTAGAAGTGCTAATGGGTGAACGGAGGAGCTAATCAGTGTTAATGCGTTAGGTGGCGCTGTCCCATCTTCATGGCTCAGTCAGCCCAGGGCAAGCCGGGAGTAGAGGAGAGGCTGCTGGGCGGCCTGCTCACATCAGCACTTCCTTCGCATCTCCTGTGGTCCATTCTGTGACAAGCTTTGTTCTCTCCCTGTGCCACTTCAGCTCTTCTTTACTCGAGAACATCTCAGAGGGTCTGGAAGCCCCTGATGTTTGGAGGAATTTCCAGGAAGAAAGGAAGCTTTGGACAGAAGTGGGGAAATCTCTTCCATCTTTTGGTTCAGGGATGATGATAAGCTTCATATTATTTATAAAATTGCAACAATTTTTCAAATACATGGCTTTATTTTAATCAACAAAGTCATCCTTATAAAGCATTTCAGGAATTCAAGATATAGATTTTTGGGGGGAGGGATAACATTGATAGTTGAGGACTGTGAGCTGATCCAAGGCAATGCATGATACCAATGTACCATGGTACCACGGCTATAGTCCTACTGCCTTGGCAACCATGTCTCCTGCAGCCACTCTGATTGGCCATTATTGAGAATGACCCTGACTTGCCAAGATGAGCAGTTAGCAAGAGAAACAAGTTATTTACCTTGAACTCAAATGACGTCATCCAATTAAACAGAGCTGGCTTGACTGAGGCCTAGGCACAGACAACTAATATACTATATAAATTATACTCTACAGAGTTCTCAGCACTGTCCTTAGCTATGCAAACAGGATGTGATATATCTGAGCATAGGCATTTATTATGGCTTTAAAAATTGAAGAAGTTTGCAGTGCAACTAAGGAAACTTGGTTTGGAAACCATCATATTAATATGAAGGGCTATTGATGGAATTGGAGATGGTATGATCTATGCAGTTGACTGGACACTTGGGTACCCTCCATGTCCACACACTGCTGAGGGACTCTCCATGGTCTAAGTGTTATTCTTCCCTGCTGGGCCAATGGCAGCTTTTGTCCTCTGGGCTCTTCCTGTAAGTCCTGCCCAGGCTTCCCCATGAACTCTGCTGTCTGCTGCTGGGTGGTCAGGGTGCGGTTGTCCTGCCCCTACTTCCAAGTTGTCCGTGCCATTGCGCAGCCCCTCTTGAGCTCCGTTTTGGTTGGGCAGTCACTGTAGGAGACTTTGCCTCTTTTCATCGGCTTTCCAGGACCTCCAGCCATGCCTACAGTCACCAAGCTGTCATATTTCTCATGGGCAGTGCTAATGCTAGTGGGCATGGGTGGGTGTCAGTGGAGCAAGCGTCTACATTGCAGATCTCCTGGCTGTGCATGATACTTTTGTTCTGATGTTGGGCTCTGATGTCAAACTGCATAGCTGACTGGTTCCTAATCAGACCAGGCCAGTGCTGCACTGTGCTAACTACGGGTGGCAGCTGGCGCTCATTCCTCCCAGGTGAATGGAACACGATGTCCCAGTGTGAGTGTCCAGATGGACAGGGCTGGGTTGTCCTCTGTGAGCAGTGGCATTTAAAGGGGGCCAGATGCCATGCATGACACAGCAAAAGTGGGTTGAAACTCCAGAGGGAAAAGAAAGGAATTGGCAGATGGTACAGGTCTCTGAAAAGTCTCTCCCCTTTCTTAGAGATATTACATTTTGGGGGGAGGGTCAAAGAACATATGCTTAGCTCTGAAAGCTACAGAGAAGAGAGTTAGATGGCCGAGAACTTCCAGGAAGAGCTGTTTGCCTCTGGGAATACTGGATTAATGTACTTTAAAGTGAGACTTGGGCCAAGTTTCCATTTCTCAAAAGTGAGCTGGCGCTGTTTCTTCCCCAAGATTAAGGCCTCACCTAGCACCCCCATTTAGAAAAGAAGAAGCAGCAGGAATGCAAATTTTGCAGCCATGTGGACCTTGTTTTCCAATTTCTCTGAGTCCCAAGTTCTCCCTGGTGATTTCCAGGTTTTGTGATACTGTGATATAGGACAGAGGCTGAGGGATGTGGGATATGGCTCAGTCAATGGAGCGCTTGTAAGTGTCAAGATCTGAGGTTGATTTCCAGAATACACAGGAAAAGGCTGAACATAGTGGCATATACTTTTAACCTCAGTGCTGGCAAGGCAAAGACCTGTGGATACATGGGGCTTTCAATCTATCTACCTACCTATCATCTACCTACCTATCTACCTATCATCTATCTATCCATCTATCTATCTATCTATCTATCTATCTATCTATCTAGTGAATAGCTCCCAGGAATTTTTCTAGAGCATGATCTCTGCTTTCAAATGCATGCACACATGTGTATATACATACATATATATATACATACACACACACACACACACACACACACACACACACACACACACACACATATGTATACACATAGGCGAGGCCATGAGAGCGAGGCTCCCCATCAAGGACCTACTAGTATACCTGGCATAAATCAGAACACATGAAGCTGCCTGTCTCTCTCTTGTCAGGTTTTCTGGGGAGCCTGAAGGGGTGTCAGTGAAGGTGTGGCCTCACTTCTGAAGGATGGAAGTGGGACATGGGAGCTCTGCACCCTGAGAATTTGGGCCCTTGCCACTTTCAGGTCATAGTCTTCCTGGGATAGACACACACCCATGTCTTGGGTGGTGTTTCACCAGTCTGGGTGTTTTAATGACACCTGTGTGGGTCATTCTAATCTGGGGATTGTGTCATTTGTGATTCTCAGCACCAGCTGCTGGCTTGGGAGTCCTGCTGGGGAGTGAGGTGGGGCTCTGGATCTGCTTTACCTGACCAGCAGGGTGCTCCACACATAAGAAGGCTCAGCTGTGGCTCCTGCCTGGGGCTCTGGTGGGTTCTCAGCAGCCTGGTCATGCTGTGTCTCAGAGCCATTTAGAACATTGGCAGGCACAGGCTCAGGGTGGGAAGCATCAACACAACATGGAAGTTGGGACCAGTCGCCAGCTCCTGGGCTACCTTTAGCCAGGCGGAGAGCAGCTCCCCAGGCAGGAGAGAAACTCCTGACCACAGAAGAGGCACAGGGCTCCCCCCAAATGTGCTTCCCTATGGTCTCTGCAGGAAGGGTTTTTCTGTGGATTAAGGCCCCAAAGATTTTCTCCGTGACTACTTGAAACAACAGACTCCACTAGGCTGAAAAACAGGGTCAGACAGAGAGTGATTTCTTCTTGAGAGTGACATAAACAATTTCTGGAAGGAGTCCTATTCTTTCATTCTGAGAGGCCAGGCCAGGCATAGTTTGGGGTCAGGCATTCATCTGTATCTATAATTAATACTATGCTCTGCCCTTCATCCCAAGATAGGGCTGGTGGTGATCTCCAATAACACACAAGTGATCTGGGCAATGTGGTTGCTTTCTAAGAATCCTTTGTTCAAGTTCAGGACTTCAACTGTGTCCCAACATCTCACAGACTCACTTTCTCTCCCCCAAGGGCCAACTTTGAGGACACAGCCACCTATTCAGCAGTGGCAACCAATCCCCACGGACAAGTGTCTACCAACGCTGCAGTAGTGGTGAAAAGTATGTTCCTGCTTTTGTCCGGGTAGGGGAAAACTTTTGTCGTTGCCTGTCTCTGTGCCATAGTCACTCAGTGTTCCCCACAGGGTACCGAGGAGATGAGGAGCCTTTCTACTCTGTAGGACTCCCAATTGGATGTGAGTACCCTGGGTGTCTTTGTCTAGAAAGATGCTTAGTGACACAGCAGAGAAGCGAGGAATGATTTTCGTAGGAAAACATCTTTGTGGTTTTTGTTGTTGTTGTTTGGGTTTTTTTGCTTGGTTTTTGTTTTATGGTTTTTTGAGACAGGGTCTCTGTGTATTAGCCTTGGCTGTCCTGGACTCACTTTGTAGACCAGGCTGGCCTCAAATTCACAGTGACTCACCTGCCTCTGCCTCCTGAGTGCTGGGATTAAAGGCGTGTGCCATCACGCCCAGCCTGGGTAGAATCTTTGTTAAATTTATGTTTTTAATACCTTTCTAGGTTTCCCCAGTCATGGTTAGTGTGTGACAATTTTCCGTGCTGGCAAGCTGGTATATTTAGACACAGGTGACACCATCACTTGTAGAGACTTTATATATATGAATTGGAAAATGAAATGAACACAAATTCCTAGGCAGAACTATGACGGTGCCAAATCTTGTGTGTGAGGACACTCCATGCTCCTGAAAGGCCCTAGGCCATTTCTTTGGATCAGCTAGCTGGGCTTTAGATGGGACACACAGCCAGGGTATGCTGAGGATGCTACACTGCACCAGTGTCCGGCAAACCTCTTCCTTAGGAGTGGTACCCCGAAGCATTCAGCCTCTTGCTCTTTTGTCCGCATTAACAGGTGCAGGTGCAGGTTGAAGTCTAGCCTAGTTGAAGTCTAGTCTAGGTTGAAACTACATAATAAAATCTTGTCTCAACAAAGAATGGGGAAAACAGCTCAATGCTAGAGTGCTCTCCTAGTGTGTGTGAGGCCCCAAGTCTGACACCAGTGCTACAACAAGCGATTGGTTTTCTTCTGAAGCATATTTGCTTTGCTAAGTACATTTTTGGGGTTTAATCTGGTTGTAGTTGACGTCTGCAGACCTAGTTAGTTCACTTGCTGTGAAATGACACATGGATAAGAGTTCTACAGTTTAAAGAGGAAAATCACTCCAATGAGTATGACTTTCCAAAGTCACTCTTTGGGCTGAGGCAGGATGCAAATCCTATGCTGTAAACACAGCAAGGCCCATGCTGTGCCCCTGTGTGACCTTGTCCCTGATGACAAGACACATGGACTACTTTTATGCCTACAGAAAGGTGACTGACAAGGGGCCATTATTTCTCAGGGTTATGGGTTTGTAGATCCTATATCCCAGGTCACCAGTGTGCGTTCTGGCAGAGGGAGGATGCTCCTGGCTTGTACACAGTCCTCCCTTGTCCTCCTGGGCACACAGCCTGCTCTCTTCCTCCTCTGTAAGGGCACTGACCCTGCCATGGTGCTCATCCTCATTCCATCAAACATCAATCACCTCTGAAGGCCCTGCTGCCCTCATACCATGGTGGTTAGGGCTTCAGCTTATGAGTTTGGGGGAGGCAGGCCCTCAGGAAGGACCTTTCTCCCCCAGAGGCCTTGTAGTCCAGAGCCAGGCAAGGAAGCAGCTGGCAGTGGCTCTGAGTGTATTTGCTGTGCAGAGAGAGGCACAGACACACGTGCTAAGTGCTAATGGTGTCTCCTTCACCCCAGTGCCACTTTCATCTGTGATTCCATACACACATTTTGATGTCCAGTTTTTGGAGAAATTCGGGGTCACCTTCAGAAGAGAGGGTGAGACAGTCACACTCAAGTGCACGATGTTGGTGACACCAGATCTAAAGAGAGTACAGCCGAGAGCTGAGTGGTACCGCGATGGTGAGTGTTGTGGTGGACCAGGCCTGGGGACACTGCTGACATGTTGACTCTCCACTGCTGCTGCCCCCATGAGCCCTTTGTGGAAGAGTGGCCTTATGCACTTGTCCCTCACCCTTGCTGGTGTGCTAGCTGCCAGGGGTAGGGGGTGGGGCAGGAGAGGGTGAGCTTGGCAGCCAGCTCTGACCTTGAACATCATCTAGGGGCCTCCGGGAGCAGATGGTGGGGAAGCACCTGGAACTCACCTTGCCTCCGATGCCATTTCAGATGTGCTGCTGAAAGATTCAAAGTGGACGAAGATGTTCTTTGGAGAAGGCCAGGCCTCACTGTCCTTCAGCCACCTGAACAAGGACGATGAGGGACTGTACACCTTGAGGATCGTGTCCCGGGGTGGAGTCAGTGACCACAGCGCGTTCATGTTTGTCAGAGGTGCCTCAGTCAATGGCGTTTAAGCAGGGGGTGGGAGATAAGTGCGTAGCAGGAGGGGACAGGAAAGAGATGCAGGAAAGTGAGTCTCGGCCATCCCAGACTCCCCTGATAAGAAATAGCTCCTTCTGAAGTGCAAGGAGTGTATGTCATTGTGACCCTGAGTTGTGAGTAAGCCAAACCTTCAGAGCAAGTGTGCTCCATGCCGAGCTCCATGGAGGATGCTGCAGTGGGCTCATTTAGACTCTGGTGTTACAGACGGACACAAGTCTAAGACAATGGGGCTTTCATCTTTCCTGACTTCAGTCCTACTTACTATGGTTACAACGTGGCAGCAACAGTCACAGAATGTCCTGGGCCTGACAGAACCCTCTGTCCTGCTTCTAACCTCCAACATGAGCTCATCAGGATGCTGTTCTTAGTTATGTGGCAAAAAAAGTTCATGATGTGCCAGGAATAGTGTCAGGCAATAGCAATGTATGCATGTAAGCACTTGTCATATAAATGTATGTAGGCATGTTCAGATAAGTGTGTTCACGCATGATCTGTACAGACCATCTGAAATTCTCATGGCAACTTTGTAAGTTGCTCTGTTTTCCAGCTGGAGACACCAAAGCTCAGAATTTGGCTTCCTTTCCTTTGGAGGATCTAGGGCTAAATTTTGTTGGAGCCACAGTCTGAGAGAATTCCCTCTGTGAAGCCAGGGCTCTGTGCTCGAGCTATGTCACTTTCTCAGTGTGTTGCTTCTGCCCTCCCTGACTGACCCACCCCAGCTGTCCTCTGTGGGCTCCTTCCTGAGGCTGCTGGGTGAACCCCAGCTATGGCTGCTGTGCCTTGGCTACCATGCCCAGCACATAGCCCATTATCCTTAGCTGGTCCCTCCATTTACCAGCCTGCGGCTCTGGTTGTGGTTGGTATGTGAAAGCAATTGGGATGTTAGATTTACTCTCAGCAGGAGTTAGAACAGAGCTTAACAGAGGGCTCTACCATTAAAGTTTGTTACCTCAGGAACAAAAATATGCATCTCAGTCCTGCACTTCCCACAAGATCACATAAGCACACAGGGAGGTTTCAGGCTCTCCCATATAGTTTTGTGGGTTTTCTTAGGGTTAGCATTAACAGACACCTTCCATTCTCCTGTGTGCCTCTGGTAGAGTGTTTAGTACCATAAAGATGCAATGACTTCAACCGGGTTTGATTGCTTTGCTTATTCAGTACTATGGGCCGGAAGAACAGGACACAAACCTGGGGGAGTTCAACCGTTTTAATCACCTTCTGGAGGTTATGAGTGGAGAGGAAATGCGAGGCTCCATGCTCATAGATTGCTGGCTTTTAGTGCGCTAGGGAGGTTTGAACCAGACACCACAGAACACTCAGGCTTGTGTGAGTCTACAGGAGCTGTGGCTCCTGAACAAATATGAGCTTTAGGTAAGAAAATCAAATGGTCAGTGTATTAGCTTCCCAAACAGCTCTGCTGGCCTGCAGTGTGGGAACAGTCGACCCAGGCATTTCATCGAAAGATATCAGATCTCTCTCTCTCTCTCTCTCTGTTAATCCTCGCATTTTCTAAGAATTCTGAAATACAAAGGCATCTCAGTTGATATTTCTCAGGTGTTGCAAAGGCTAGCCCACCACTGTTTTATTTGTAAAATTTTGACAACTTATAAGATGTAACCAGATAAGATTAAGAAATGAATTTTAATTTTGTGTCAAATTACTAAAAAAGTCACAGATTCAAATAATTTAGTGATAAAGATCAGACTGAGTTTGGAGGTCTGTGGGCAGGTGTGGCAGTGGCTCCATCTTGTAAGTGATGTGAACATGTTTCCCCACCACAGATGCTGACCCACTGGTCACAGGGGCTCCTGGAGCACCCATGGACCTGCAGTGCCATGATGCCAACCGAGACTATGTTATTGTGACTTGGAAGCCACCGAACACCACCACCGAGAGCCCTGTCATCGGCTACTTTATTGACAAGTGAGTGTGCAAGTGAGTGTATACTTCATTCCATCCACAGGGATGGAAACACCAGTGGCATCACTAAGGCAGTAACACCCTTGGATGCATAATGTCACTGTAGGCTGACAGAACCATTCAGGGGAGTATTGCCACTATTTGGTTTTCCAATGTCACTGATAAAATAATTGGTAAGTGATGCTAGTAAGTTGAGCCGTGGGAGACCCCTCCCGCCTAGGGGCTTTGTTAGCCAGTAACAAGTCTAATCATCTGCAGGATAACTAGGTTGGGTGAGGTGGTGAACGTTCAACTCTACAACTTGAAGAGCCCAAAAGACAACTTTTCTGACCTTGCTGTTTTCTGCTGGGGATTTAACATAAACGTTTACATTTAAATTCCTCAAGCCAGGCACAGTGGCACATGCCTGTAATTCAGCACTCGGGAGGGCAGAGATGGGTGGATTACTGTGAGTTCAAGGCCAGCCTGGTCTACAAAGCAAGTCCAGGACAGCCATGGCTTCACAGAGAAACCCTGTCTCGAAAAACCAAAACCAAAGAACCAACCAACCAAACAAAAATCCTTGGGCTATTAAAAACAGAGACTAATCTTACCTACATTTCCAGGTTTCCAGACAGGACTATATTTTCAAAAGTCTTCCAAATTCCGCCTAGGAAGGGTCCTAGAAAGTAGCATTTTACTGGTCAGTAGCCTGAGCTGGATCCCAGTACAGCATCGGCCCTGGCTCAGCTCAAGCAAGATGTACAGTGGAGCCAGAGGAAGGGACACAGACAGAGACTCTCCCCCAGACTTAATCTCACAAGGCCTCACCACCCAAGCTGCAAAAAGAATTGCCAACAATGTAGCTTGTCTTGTCCAACTTAGATGTGATAGATTTTTGCTTTATCTTATATTTTACTATCATCTAGATAGTAAGCCTGCTCTTTTCTGATGAGAAACAGAAAGGGAACAGATTCAGATGTGGGGGGAAATGGGAGAGGAACTGGGAGGAGTAAACATGTTTGATGATGGGAATTATTTTAAGCTATAAACCACAAAAATTGAACATATCTGTCTATCCGTGTAACTACACATATGTGTCTTTCTATCACCTACTCTTTTCTCAGTTATCATCTGTCTGTCTGTCAGTCTGTCTGTCTATCATCTATGTATACTTCTATCTTACATTGTAGGTCTATCTGATCTATTATTTATTAACTTCTGTCTTGTCTGCTTTACCTTCCAGCTTTCCCCCATCTTATCATGATTTTCTTATCTAGAATCCATCATGTGCCTACATGGATCTTATCATGCCTGTCTTATCTATTAGCTTATCTATCAGCTCTATCATCTATCTATAATTTATCTTATATTTACCTCTTCTATCCATTTATCCAGCCATCCTCTATAGATGTGTGTGTGTGTGTGTGTGTGTATATACATATATATGTATATATATATTGAATTTACTATTTTAAGGTTTATTGTATTACTATCAATAGAAGTCAGTATTTCAATAGTATAAATATTTAGACAACAGGCATGCTCCCTGTGATGACTGCTCTGTGAGAATACACCTCTGATAATTTGGTAGACTACCATATGTGCTTTTTTTCCTCTGTATTTCATTTTTGTTTGAAGATGTGAGGTGGGAACCAACAACTGGGTCCAGTGTAATGATGCCCCAGTAAAGATCTGCAAGTACCCTGTCACAGGACTTTTTGAAGGAAGGTCATACGTGTTCCGTGTGAGGGCTGTCAACAACGCTGGAGTCAGCAGGCCTTCCAGGATCTCCGATGCTGTGGCTGCCCTTGATCCTGTTGACCTGAGAAGGTTACAAGGTATGCTCACTAACCCCAGAAATGACTGGGGACCTCTGGGTGACCTGCATGGAGTTAGTTTTTTCTCTGTTAGCCACCGATAGAAGGTTTAAGTATGGCATCCCATGATGAGTGTGGCAGGGCGATGCTTCCCTATTCTCAACATCTCCATCAATATTGTCTTTAGATATGAAGGTGATTGACACGCCTTAGAGAGTAGAGGCAGCCAGGCAGGCACCTGTGCTTTACAGTACTGCTTCTTATCTCAATCAAGTACTGGAATCCAGAATGCTCAGTGTCACATGGCATGCATCTATTGATGGCACAGTTTTAATATGTAGTGAGAATCAGGTTACCAGGTAAAACTCTGTCTGAGTTTTACATTCTGTGCGCAGATTCCTTCCTGGGACTGGGCCCTTCACCATGGTTCGTGGGAGTCACTATTTTGACCTTACTGTGAGACCCGTGACTCTCTACAAAGAGCTGCTTGTGCTGAGAATTACCAGGAGCACTTCTGAAATAGCAGAGGCCATGACCCCATAACTGTTTTGCCTGTGTGCCATCTCACAACTTGCCCAAATTAGGATAAAGTGTGCTTCGCATAGGAACCCTTGGATGTCCAAAGTCACTGTCACCTTTTCTCTGCAGCGATTCATTTGGAAGGAGAGAAAGAAATTGTCATCTACCAGGATGACCTTGAAGGTGAGGCTCTCTTTTTCAGCTTTGTGAAACTTTGTGAAACTCGGCTCGAGTCGGAGACTGAGGCTGAGGGCAGAGGGGACAATGATCTAGCTGTAGTGTCCTGGGATCTGCTCTTCTGGTAGGGCCCAGAGGCATCGTCTAAAGACTCCTGCAGGTAAAGCTGAGGTTTGATTCCTAGCTGATGTTGGGTGCTTTCTTATTATCTATTGGTATTTGTGTGTGTGTGTGTGTGTGTGTGTGTGTGTGTGTGCGCGCGCGCGCGTGTGTGTGTGTGTGTGTGTGTGTGTGTGTGTGTGTGTGTGTGTGTGTATATATACATGTGTATCTGGAGGCCAGAGGACAACTTTGGCCTCAGGCACCTACCTTCCCCACACCGTCTCCTGAAACAAGGTATTTCAATGGCCTAGAACTTGCCAAGTAGTTCTCAAACCCCAGGCATCTGCCTGTCTCTGCCTCCTGAGGGCTAAAATTGCAAATGTGTACCCCTGGCTTATTACAAGGGTGCTGGAGAGCAACGTGCTCGGTACTGATTGAGACATTCTACACCTTACTAACTCTCTTAGTGAAAGAATTCTTTTAATTTTTCAGCAAGAATTCTATCATTTGATCTAAAATGGGTTGTGAGTCTCCTGTCAGATGGACTCCCTGACTTATAATATTGTATCTCTCTTCTTCAAGCTTTATGTTGAAATTATGTCTCATGCCTCCTGAGGCACTAGAAGTAGAAGCGAAGGAGACGCATAGCACACCATGAATCAGACATCCCGTGATTTCAGTTGAATGTATAGTCAGATCACAGTACAGTGAACAGAAACTTAAATAGTAAGATTCTAGGGGTGAAATGACCCGGTGGGCAGAAGCATTTTCTTGGCAAGCCTGGTGACCTGAGTTTGATTTCTGTAACTCACAGTGGAAGGATAAAACTAATTTCTGAAAGTTGTTCTCTGATACACACACACACACACACACACACACACACACACACACACACACACACACACACACCTCCTCCTCCTCCTCCTCTTCTTCTTCATTAAAAAAACAAACAAACAAGACTGCTAGTCATTTTGAAGCCACTAGCAAAGCAGGTGCTTCTTGGCTCTTCTTCAAAATTACCGTATTAAAGAAGATTGCTCCCAGGGCATTGCTGGCCAGAGTTGTCTTTTAGGCTTGCAGTATACGTCTGCAAAGGTGCAGCCTCACGCTTTGTGTTGTATCTTCTACCCCGTGAAGGCAACAGGGCCTCTGAAGGAGTGTGCTCTAACCTTGACCACAGACGAAGTAAAGTTCCATGAAAAGTACTAGGATTCTGCAGAGGTGACCCCCGAGGTGGCAGTAGTGGTCTTTGTCAATTATGTGTCTACAGAAGATCTCCAAAGCCATGAGAGATGCCTGATCAGTACTTAGCCAAGGGAACTGGCCCAGGTAGGGTGGCTTACAAGCCCCCACAGCTGTCTGGCTCCTCAGTCGGCCACTGCACCAGGCGCAGGACCCACTGAAACATAGAGATTTGAACGAGTGAGGAATGGCTCCTAGATACACTGGACGGCTGTGTTGCTGTGAGCAGGCCGTGTAAATGGGAGGCTTGGCATACTGGGGGACAGGCATTCTCTTTCACTCTCATGGGATGTAGGATTAGTGGAGAAATGCTGTGCTCTCCCAGTGTGGACTGTGGAATTCACACCCCATAACAAAGGCCCCGGTGAGAAGGTGCAGCTTGCTTCATAAATGCCTGCGCGTCTCTGATGAAACCTGCAGTACCAGCCCAGCCTAATAAAACTCCCAAAGGCAGGGACATTCCTGCCATGGCGTTCTGGGTAGGGAGCCACCTTTTAGTAAGCATAGCTGCATTTGGGAGGCGTGTCAAGTAAAGAATCATGTTGGGTAAAAACAATGTTGATTAATCGAAGAATTTCCACAGTAATAGCAGAGGTGAGACGGTGAGATGCTGCCTGCAGGCACCATGGTTTCTAATCCCAGAGGAAGAAGCAGAGGGTATTCAGGTAGTGCCCTGCCCCCTCCCTGCACCTCTCTTCCAGCTGGCTCCACCCTTCTGCGTGGTTGCTACACTCTTGGATGTGGCTGTGTCTTGTTTATGCATCAGAGCATTCCCAAGGCTGGTATCTGTTCAGAGATGGAGGATGAGACCCCGAGGTAGAGGACTTGGGACCTTCGAATCAGCCTTATGGGCCTGCTAACGACTGCGTAGAATAACAACTCTGGTGGTCTTCAGCGAGCCTGGCTGTGAACTGAGGTTCTGGGGTAATGGAGAGGATTGGAGAGTAAGTTTGTATCCTAGTGTTATTCTGTTGCCATGATTAGGAAAACAAAACAAAACCCCCTAACCAAAAGCAACTTGGGAAAAAAAAAAAGGTTTACACTTTTAGGTGACATTCTGCCACTGAGGGAAGTCAGGGCAGGAACTGAAGCAGAAACTGGGGGGGGGACTCTGCTTACTAGCTCATGGCTTCTTGGCTGGAAAGGAGGTGCAGGGAGAGGGATAGGGAGTACCTGAATGCCCTCTGCTACTTTGTTCTTGGCTCATGGTTTGAGAGCTTGTTCATACAGCCCAAGACCACCTGTCTGGGGATTGTACCGCCCACAGTGGGCTGGGGCCTTCCTGCATCAATTAACGATCAAGACAATGTTCTCTAGACAAGCCTACAGGTCAACCTGATAGAGGCAGGTCTTCAACTGAAGTCAAAGCTCTTCACTTTCTTCTCAGGTGACAGGTGGTATCAAGGGGACACTAGGAACTAACCAGGACAGCCTGTTTACTTTGGTCATTTAAACACAGATGTTTGCCTTAACTAATCTTTAAAGAGATGCTATAGTGTTTTAAAGTATCTTATATCTGAGTTTAAACATTTGCTACTAGCAAGCTCCCTTTTCTATCTTTTTTCATACAACCTGGACCCCCTCCCTTTCCTTCTCCCCCACCCCGACACCACCGAGGAGTCAAACCAATGCTTCGCACACACTCATCACTGTTCTCACACTGAACTACCTCCCTACCTCCCTGGTTCTGATTTTTTTTTTTTTAAAAAAATTCAAGCATTACTTTAGACATCTGTTTTAGTGAAATGGAAATATTACTTTTGTTGGCTAAGAGCAGCACTTCAACTAATTCAGTCTTTTTGTTGTCTTTCTAGTTTTATTTTTCACCCTAATCTCAGTTTGTTAGTTCTTTTCTTTGAACATTCTATTCATTTAATGTCTTTTTCCTAATTGAATTTACTTTTTCAATATTTACTGAATTATTACACCAAAAGAGGATGGCCCATTCTTAGAAAGGCTATGATATGTTCCTATATAAAGTACTAAGATTGTTTTTATGCATGTATTTTTAAAAAAAGATTTATTTATTTATTATTATATACAGTGCTCTGCCTGTATGTACACCTGCAGGCCAGAAGAGGGCACCAGATCTCATTATAGATGGTTGTGAGACACCATGTGGTTGCTGGGAATTGAACTGAGGACCTTTGGAAGAGCAGCCAGTGCTCTTAACCTCTGAGCCATCTCTATAGCCATTATTTATGTATTTTAAAACTTTATTAGGATGTGACTTTCTCTCTCTCCTCCTTCCGTTCCTCCCTCCCCTTCTCTTCCTACCCCCTCCCTCTCTTGCGTGCTTGCGCGTGTGTCCTGGTGTGATTGTGGAGGTCAGAGGACAACCTTGTGGGCTTAGTTCTCCCTTTCCACATTTATGTGGCATCCTGCTTGACTTAACTGTTAACTTGACACTGCCCAGAGCCACCAAATAGTCTCCGTTGAGGTAGTGCCCAGGTAAATTTGTGGATATGTCTGTTGGGGATTGTCTTGGTTGTTAATTGATGTAGGAGGAGCCAGTCCACTGTGAGCAGCACCATCCCCTGTGAGGGGTATTCTGGGTAATATAAGGAAGCTATCTAGCTAAGCATGAGCTCCAGTGAGCCAGGAAGTAGCGTTCCTCCATGGTGTCTCCTTCAGGTTCTTGCTTGCGTTCCCACACTGACTTTTTTCAGTGACGCGCTATGACCTGTGAGCTGAGTACACGCATGCCTTCCCTACGGTGCTGTGGGCTAGAGTGTTTTATCATAGAATGGAAATGAAACTAGAGCGTGTGGTTCCTGGGGCTTGAACTCAGGTCACTAGGCTTGTGCAGC
The DNA here is from genome assembly GCF_903995435.1 of Acomys russatus. Lineage (NCBI taxonomy): Eukaryota > Metazoa > Chordata > Mammalia > Rodentia > Muridae > Acomys > Acomys russatus. Next base: position 9,130,818 of record NC_067163.1, read on the forward strand.
AAACACTTTAATTTACTCAAGGATCCTGCTGCCTCTGCTAGAGTGATTTCCTTCTACTAGCCCCGTATTCAGGACCCTGTGGAGTGCCTTTGGAACAGGGAGCCTGTACTCTGTGTGTTCAGTTGATCATCTCCTCTGGAAATTGCAGCCCTTGGCTTTGGTTTCTCATTTTCTTGACTGCTGGACTCTTCAGAGCATTTCAAATTCCAAATCAACCTAAGATTTCAGCAACTTAAGGAAACGTCTTCTGGGGTGCTGGTGGCTTCCTTGGGTTACAGATGAAACAAGGCCCAGGATGGGGACCCAGAAGTCCCATGCTTAAAACCCGAGCTCAGTGGCTACAGAATTTGGTGTGGTCTGGGCTCCTATTCAGCATTCTAGATTGGAATTGGTCAGTGTTGTCTTCCAAAAGAAAAAAAAAATTAGGATATGGAAACATTTTAAATAATAAAAAGATAAAAATTATATATGCACTATACATGCTGTATTTTTTATCAAAATAATTTTAGTCTGAGAAGTATTTCTGTATATAAGAGTACATAGCACAGCGTTACATGTCTCCATCTTCATTCAGTGTAACCATGGCCCAAGAGAACTGGTAGGAAGTGAGCAGAAGCCAGGGGCATTTGTAAGTAACCAGCTGTACGCAGCTCCACAGCAAAAGACACAGGGAGGAGTATTTGGTCATTTCCTTTCCTCTTTATCTCTGCAGACCTCTCCCCTCACCCTAGGTGTGTTTCTGTGAATCTCACCAGTTCTTTCTTGGCTCCCAGGTCAGTCTTAGCCTGGTTCCTTCTGTCTGCAGCTAGCATCTTGGCAGGTCTGTTGCTTGCTTCCCCCAAGGTTGCATTAGAACATCCTAATGGCTCAAGGATTTCGCCCTCATTGAGAGCTCTCTGCTTGTGAGGGCTGGGTTTTTACTCCTTCCTTGGTATCCAATGATGTGCGTCTTAGTCCCCAGAGGCCATGCACCCTAAACTATACAGATAGGTCTGAGTGCTGCAGTATGACATCCGGTTTGCAGCTCCTGCCTGGTCCAGGATGGCGGGAGCCATATATGCTATGTCCTCTTGGTTTGCTCCATCAGAAGTGATTTGGCTCTGGGAGCTTGGCAGAATTTTCTGTGCCTTTTCCTGGTACCTTTGCTTGTTACCTTTTGGGTGTTATATACATGTGAGGGTTGAGAGCAGCTATTGGGGACCTGGGGTGCTCCCCATTCCCTCAGTTACCCTCTGTCTCCCCACTTTCCTGGAGACGTGCTGACTCCTCAGTGAAATTCAACCCATAGACCGGCATGAGTCCAGTTTAGGCTGAACCCTCTAGAGCGCGCTGTGCTCTGGGAAGGGACACTCACAGTGAAACCCAATCTTGTTTTGTGCTGTCTCCATGTGGCTGCTCAATTTGCCGCCTGGAGCTGAGTCCCAAGGGAGCAACTAGATATTGCCAAGGGCAGAGAGATGTCCTGTGGACTGTTCAAACCATTTTAATCATGTGCTAATCTAACAGAAACTCCTAATATTCTGTATAACAATTAAAGAGAACTTTGGTCCGGCAAAACCTCTATCCCTATGAAAATCTCTCATAAGTTCAAACACAAATGCCTACCACCTCACATGTACTTAAATAACGTAGGTAGGTGAGAGGGGATGTAGGCACGCCAGATGTCTTTGATCATACATACCCTTTGACAGTTATTTGCAAAGGGCTTATCACCATCTCTGCTGAAGTTTAAACAAACAGGCACAGAGTACAGTGCTTGCAAGTGTGTATGGTCTTTGGAGGGAGGAAAGAGCAGCACGTCTTAGGAGCTAATATAAGACTTCAGCCCACACTATGGAGACTCAGCAAGGTGTGGCCTGTGCAGGCTCCTTGGCAGTGCTGCCTGGTGCTTTCCCAGATCCTCACAAGAGATAATCATGGTTTGGTTGGTTACTTCTAGAAAAATCCTTTCATCTATCCTGTAGAAACTCTGAAAGACTTTTGGATGACATCCTTAGGAACCGTTTGTTTGTTCTAGTTTTTATTTTTTAATCAGAAATAAAGATAGAGGGATATTTAATGGAGTGTTTTTGCTTTGACTCTTTAAAAACAAGTCTGGGCTCCTGGGATCTGTTTGCCTTCTCTGAGTGAAAATGGCCAACTGTAGTAGCCATACCAGGGAGTCCTTTAAAAATATTTTATTTTATATGTATGTGTATTTTGACTGCATGTATGTATATGCACTATGTGTGTGAGTGGTGCACTCATCAACCATAGACGGTCACTGGCTCCCCTGAACCTGTGTTTATAGCCACCATACGGGTGCTAGGTATCAAACCCAGGTCCTCTGGAAGAACAGCCATGGCTCGGAATTTGCTGAGCCTTGCATCTAGCTTACCAGAGCAGTCTTTTGTGCCCTGAGCTATGCTGGAGAATGGCCAAGTGTCCCCACCCAGCACTCACTCAGTTCATTTTTCTTATAGGTGATGTTCAGATTCCAGGACCTCCCACAAATGTCCAGGCCTCAGAGGTCAGCAGAAACTACGTCGTCCTCAGCTGGGATCCTCCTTCTCCCCGTGGCAAGGAGCCCTTAATGTACTTCATTGAGAAGGTATTCAGGCCCAGCTCCTAAGAGGGCAGCTCTCAGGCCACCATCTTGATTTCTGTGCTTCACTTAGGACCTGTGAGCCTGTTGCGATCCTATAGCGCCTGATCGCTGTTGTATAAGAGGAGGTTAAGTAGTGGAGAGCAGAGGTGAGACCTCGGGGCTGGTCCCGCACAGGCAGCTGCTCTGCTATGGAAACGTGTGGAAACTGAGCTTTGTCGCTTGTATAACAGAGCTGTTGCTCAGCTATTTGGTTCCTAAGCCCCTATATTCAGGGGGGAGTGGAGTTTGCACCTCTGCATCTACTTGCAGTTTCTCCCAAGGACTGCAGGTTTCCCAAGAAACTCAGATCTATCAATGCTCAGTGTTTGCATGTAAGCCATGCAGCCAGTGGGTGGCAATCTTGTAGAGGAAACCATGTGTTTGAACATTTTGAGGCTTCATTACCTGGATATACCTAAAGACAAATGCATTGCATGTTACAGTACAGTACGCATGCACGCATGCACGCACACACGCACTCACATTTGAGCACATAAGATATAGCTATATACCTTATGTGCTCTCTCTTAGTCTTTCTGAACTTCGGCACTGAGTTTAACAAGATGATATAATTCTCCAAAGGCCTTTACTCAATGAGCTAAATTGCTTCATGGTTTAGATATGTGAAGTCATAATTGTGTGACCTATGTTCTTGGGAATACATTTGTAGGTTATGTCATTTCAGTTCTATATGTAGCTGCCAAATGGTGAAAATTTTAACAGAATTATGACTCATTAAGTGCTGGTGAAAACTCTCTTTATCTTCCTATGCATCTCCCTGTGACTCTGACCTCCTGTCTGTTTTCTCTTGCAGTCAGCAGTTGGGAGTGGCAGCTGGCAGCGGGTCAATGCCCAGACAGCAGTGAGATCCCCTCGGTATGCCGTCTTTGACTTGGCTGAGGGGAAGTCCTACGTATTCCGGGTTTTGTCAGCCAATAAACATGGCCTGAGTGACCCATCTGAGATAACACCACCTATTCAGGCGCAGGACATGATTGGTAAGTTAAGGCACACAACTAGAATCCATGGCAGGCTGAAAATAAGGTGTCCCTGGTACCACTTCAGTGAGAGAATGAAGATGAATGAAGATGTGCATGACTTTCTGCGTGGTCTTGAGTCCATTCCCAAGTGATGAAGGGCTGTCTCCATACTGTGGTCCACCCTCAGCATGTCTCCAATGGTCCATCTTCTTTTCATGAAACTAACAAGTGGGTTGCTAGCTTGTTTACTGAGACAGGGTCTCACTATATAACTCCATCTGGCTTTAAACATGTAGAAATCCTCCTGAGTCTCCTAGATGCTGAGTTTATACGCATTATGCCACCACAGCCGGTAACACATGGGTTAAATGCATGTTCAGGCCATAGTCGCTTAGAGACTCCAATCCTAAACACAGGATGGCTTCTGGCTCATTTGGCTTGAAGATCTCACTGAGAAAGTTTCAAATGCAGATCACAGGAACTCAGAATTGCAGTTCTTCTTAAACCATAGCCCTCTCAGGAGGTCTCTTGAACCCGAAAAGCCTTTGGACAGGATGTACCTGACGTTAGGCATTCTTATTCTGAGTACCAGGGCACTTCCAGCCCCTCTGTCCTTTGTATCACATATAGACAGCTGTGGATGACAGTGAGCTGGCAGTAGGGCTAGAGGCCTAGACAGCCTTCAGATCTTCTTTGGGTTGTTGCTTGTTTTCCCTGTCACCCAGGCTCTTAGAACTCAGACTTGGGACCACAGCTACCACACACAGAGTCTCTGAGAAGAGGCCCTGGCATTTTTGTTCACTTAATGACATGTGTACAAAGGGACAATAGTTAACAAACACTGGGCATGTGTGTGCTGTCTAGTCTTATGTGAACTTGATACCCAAACTAGAATTATCTGAAAGGAGGGAATCCCAATTGAGAAAATGGGGGCCACAGATCCAGCTATAGGGCTTTTCTTAATTAGTCACTGATGGGGAGAGCCCAGCCCATTGTGGGTGGTGACATCCCTCAGCAATCCAAGCAAGCCAGGAGGAGCAAGCCAATAAGAAGGACCCTTCCATGGCTTCTGTATTAGCTTCTGCCTCTGTGTTCTTACTCTATTTGGGTTCCTGTCCTGACTTCCTTTGATGACAAACAGAAGTGTATGAAAGTATAAGCCAAATAATCCTTTTCCTCCCCAACTTACCTCTTTTGGTCATGGTGTTCCATGACCGCATTAAAATCCCTGACTAAGCATGTTTTAGAGGTAGTTGGCCTTGGCTTGGCTGATGATACCAGGGAAGATTTTTTACCACCGCCTATGGGGATGGGGAGGAGATGTGATAGCCAAACCGTGATTCAATTAAATGCCCTTATAGATTTCCCAAACAGGATATCAGTGTGTCTTATTTCAAACATGACTGTCAAGCACTAGAACCTCTACCCATCCCACAGAAATGAGATTGCATGGTGGTAATTCCTTTCATGCCAGTCAGGTGGTCCAGGAAGATGCCCCAGGCCCACAGCTTCCACTCAGAACCTACTCCTTTGTAGAGTATTAAACCTGGCTTTTACTCTTTGGGGACAAGGTGGCTCTCTGGAATGGCCCACACTCTGATTATATCTCCCATTCTCCTGTCTCTGCCTCAGTGGTCCCCTCTGCTCCTGGCCGGGTGCTTGCCTCCAGGAATACAAAGACATCTGTCGTGGTGCAGTGGGACAGGCCGAAGCATGAAGAGAACCTGCTGGGCTACTACGTGGACTGCTGTGTGGCGGGAACAAATCTGTGGGAGCCATGCAACCATAAACCCATTGGATATAACAGGTAGCCTCTCCCAGTCACATGTTGGGGTGTGATATTTTGAGGTGTTGACTCCAGATGGGCAGGTCACATCACAGAGATAACTTGTCTACTGGTAAAAGCAACTTCTTTCGTTTATTATTTTGATTGTGTAAATGGAATGCAATGCCACAATCATGCATATGTACACAGTATGTAACAATAACTGTCATTTAAATTTGATTTATGTGGGGTCACAGAGACATTTCAGTACTTGCCACAGAGCAGGGCAAACTCTGCTTTGCTCACTTAAGGGCAGGTTTGTCCTTCAGCCCTTATAGGGTTGGGACAGGGAATGCCCACCCCTGGCTAGGCAGTGCAGGCGAGACCTGTGTCTTCTGCAGACTCTACTTTTGGACCTTCCCTTCTGCTTTCTGCCCAGGACACATGGATTGTCTGGGTTTGTGTTTTCTGCGCCATGTGCTTCATAGGCTGTGTCACTGTGGCCACTCTGGAGGTTCTCCGTGGCAGCTCTACCATCTTTCTTAAAAATATTTTTTTTAAAGGTGTATTGTAAAAAACCCAGGGATATAAGAGAACAACAACTAGATGTTCTATCAGTCCACTGTCAGCAACGGGAGAAAAATCCATTGGAGGAAGAGACCCGAGGGTATTCTCAGAGAGGGGTTTGCAGGAGGTTTTAATAACTGCTTATATTTCCTGAATACTTGTGGTGTGCAAGGCAGGTGGGCCTAATTCATTCGAGACTGTTTTCCATGTGATGCTCATGGCAGTTTTGTGAAGACTGGGCATCCCTGCCTGCCAGGAGGGAAAACAGAGCCTTGTAGGGGTCAAGACCATGACAAGGAACATATGGTCTGGCAGATGTCAAAGCCAGTGCTTCAGCCTGTACTGTGTGAATTTGAGGCCCTAGTCTCTACCCACAATGGAATACCTGTCCTGTATACAATTTTGATGCACAGACCTCCTGGCTATCGGGAGTTGGATGCTATAGCAAAGCTTCAAACTAGGGAGGCTCTAGCTATAAAACCTGAGGCAGGGTCTCAGCTCTTTCTGCCACTAAGTGCAGTATAAGCAATGCTGTGGCTTGACTTTTCACTTTAAACATTGAATTCATTCATGACACTAAAAATGAGAGTGGATGTGTGCGGTTTACAGAAGAAGTAAACTTGGCTTTGGATCAAGGAGTAGGAAGCAGTGAGCTGGGGCTAGTGCCCTGTGACTCTTTATTGTGTTCCTCAGGTTCGTGGTCCATGGCTTAACCACTGGCGAGCAGTACATCTTCCGGGTTAAGGCTGTCAATGCCGTGGGGACCAGTGAGAACTCCCAGGAGTCGGAGGTCATCAAGGTCCAGGCGGCCCTCAGTACGTAGCTCATGGGCTCTTCGGTCTCTCTTTAGGGCTGTAATCTCTGCATGAATAAATACTTGCCACACCATCTAGATTGTGCACAGGGGACAAAGGTGGTAGGGATGGGGCTTGTCGACATAGCTCTTAGCTCCCAGTGGGCAGCTTGTCCATACAGGAAATGACAGTGTGAGGGGAAATGGTAGTAGGCCACCGTTATGCTGGTTGAGTATGGAGGGCATCCCAATAGCATGCACCTGAACTCACACAAGAATGTCCACTGTCCACAATGATTGCCTCTAAAAATATGTGCTAGGATCAAACATGTGTGGCTCTCATGTCACTTCCTGGCCCTACTCATGAATATTTAAAATGTCTATTATGTTAATCAAACAGGACAATTCAGAGCCATTTTTTTTGTACATGTCTGTGGTGTGTGCATGTGTGTGTTTATGCACGTATGGGTGCATGAGTGAGTGTGGAAGCCTAAGGTGTCTTCCTAGATCATTTTACTTTTGAGGCAGGCTTTCTCCATCGAAGCCAGAACTTGTGGATAGGTCTAGCTTAGTGATCTAGCTTGCTCCAGGGATCCCAAGTCTCGGCCTTTTGAACGGTGGCAAGACCTTATCGCTGTCCCTAGACAAGCTGATCTGTGACACTCAGTGTCTTACAGTTGTTGCTGTAGCCTTTTGTCAGGCTTATTCTGTTGCTGTACAGATGCAGCAGGAAGGCTTTAAAATATAAATGCCACAGCTGTATATTTCCATGACAGCATTAGAATTTCATTCCTAAGAGATATGTTCAGGTCTCTATTTTGAAGTCCAAACAATTTTACCCCAATTTCCAGAAGTTAAGGTTTCCCTCTTGGCAATACTATTCCTGAGATTCATTAAAAAAGAAAATATAATATTATGAAATATAATAATAATTATTATCATCTTGAGACTGGTTCTCTCTATGTAGCCCTGGCTCACCTGGAACTCACTATGTAGGTCAGATTGGCCTTGAACTCACAGAGATTCACCTGCCTCTGCCTCCCACATGCTAGGATTAAAGGCATGTGCCACTTCTTCCAGTTCAAGGACTTCTGAGGACAACTGTTGAGCTTACCTGAGGACTAACTCCTAGGTAACCACAGGACCACAGAGCGTCTGGTTCTGATTCGCACCGCTCTGCCCTCCTCAAATACATGCACTCTTCTTTACTGGCCTTTTACCATTCCTACTGCAGGAGGCCAGAGGCTGTGCTCTCTCAGCTGGAACTCCTGACTTCCAGCTCACCACCCCTCAATCAGGGATGAGGAAACAGATTTTTACTCAGAGAGAAGAAGGGGCGCACTCCTGAGCTTGTTGGGGAAGGTGGCACCCCTCGAGACATAATGTCCAAACAGGGAAACATGAGCTATATACCCTTGCTACTCTGAATTTTCATACCTGAAATTGAAACACACGCATTGGGTGGTACTGCCCTCTTCTGGCCACAGGGTGATTGCCCTTCACGTATGCAGTTTGGAAAGCTACTTTTGTGCACCTTCAGGGGCCGGAGGACATCTGCTGTCTCCATGTCTGGACCAGGCTTAACCAAGTTCCTGTCCTACCATTAAGATACTTAAATCTACATTTAGAAAGGCCAATGAATCCAGATGAAAGGAACTGGCACTTTTAAACTTACCACCTTTAAAGGAAGCAATGAAAACAAGCAGTGACAATTAAGGGGAAGGCGTGTCCTCAGGACTGTTACTTGAACTTTGGTTTCCCCTGTGACACCAACTGAGGATGCTTGGCCGGATGAGGGGTACGGAGCTCTGCTGACTGTCTGTCATGCTTCTGTGTACTTGTAGCTGTCCCCTCTCATCCCTACGGGATCACCCTTCTCAACTGTGATGGCCACTCCATGACCCTGGGCTGGAAGGTGCCTAAATTTAGCGGTGGCTCGGCCATCCTCGGTTACTACCTGGACAAGCGAGAGGTACACCATAAGAACTGGCACGAAGTCAACTCTTCGCCTGTCAAAGAGAGGATCTTAACGGTTGGTTGGGTTTTTTTTTTTTTTTTTTTAATTTTTATTTTTTTGTATGTGTGTGTGCCTGTGCTTTTTCCTAGGTGACCTTTGCATTTCAGGTGGACACTTTCATTCAAGGTTTCAGAGTTCAGTGGTTTTTGGGTCCTTTGATCCTGAAAAGGAAGTAGTTAAAAAAAATCTAGAATTAGAAGGGCAAGTGTTTGGGAACTACATGATCTTTGGAAACTAAGAAGCAATAAAGAGGTCATGTCAGGAATCAGCAGATTTCATAGGCAGCTAAGGAGCAGTCCTGGTTGGCAGGGACAGTATGTTCCATCCCTGGGGCGGAGCCTGGTGCCTGGGGGAGGGTCTAGCTGAGCAAGGGCCAATAGGAGGGCAGTCCACTCTTTGTTGATTGCTGCCCTTTCCTAGAAATCCCAGTGTTTCACATCTCCTGCCCCAGTGTGCTTTACACCCAAATGCAGAGGAAGTAAGAGATCTGGAGTCAAGTCCAGATGTAAGCCTTCGATTTTTATTTCAACTGTCTGAGCCTTTGACTTGTCATTTGAACTGTGATGAATTCTTCTCATCATTAATACACAAGGACTGATTGTAGCAGACACATTGGGGAAAAAAAAAACAATTTGGGGAGAGTTCTTAGCAGTCTAATTTCTGTCAAATAGAAAATTTTGCTTTATTATATTCTTTATGCAACACTTAAAATATATTTACAACACATACATGTTATGGTGTATGTGACTGAAGTTCACCCTCAGCCTCCAGTGGCTCTTTGTTGGGCCTGTAACCCTGGAAGAGCTCTACCCGCCTACTCTCTGGGTGAGATGGTCTGTCTTCTGGGGAGAGAAGCAGTTTACCCACTAAAGTCTCACTTTGGAAATCAATATCCTGACCTGGATATGGCTTTCATCTTACCAAATTGCTCGGTCAAAGGTTTTCCATTAGGGTCTTGCCTATGACTGGCAGAGACCCCCAAGCTCACTAAGGACTGAAGGCTATAGCAACTTGAAAAACAATGACAACTCAGCAAGCACTTGAGCATATGGAGTAGATTTTATAGTGACTACAGGTGACAGATTCAGTGATAGGTACTGTTGACAGGTTAACCCAGCATTGCTAAGCCAGGCTGGAGTCAGGGTTCCTGCTAGCCCCTTGCTCCATCCAACTGAACCCAGTGATGGGTCTGTAGAGATACAGCAGGGTTCGGAGCTGGCCCTCCTGTTCCTGCTTTGCTCCCTGTGGGCATTGTCTCTTCTCTCAGCTCAGCTCCTTACCTGTCCAGAGGTCACCATAGATTAGTCTGGTAGAGGCCATCCTCAAACTGGCATCATGGCTGCCACGTACTAAGTGTGGAATTTCCCAGCACTGTCCATTCAACTTGCGTTTCTCTTTGCAAACTCACCATGATTTCTCCTTCACCCCTATGCGTTGTAACACACCTTTGCGTTCTTACATGAATGGAAACAAAATCCATGCAGGTGGAGGGCTTGACAGAAGGCTCCTTATATGAATTCAAAATCGTCGCCATCAACCTAGCTGGGATTGGGCAGCCATCGGATCCCAGTGAGCACTTCAAGTGTGAGGCCTGGACAGCGCCAGAACCTGGTGAGACAGTCTTTCCCGGGCATGCTTCCTTACATCAGCACGGCTGGCCAGAAGGGGCTCCCAGAGCAGGCTTTCGGATGTCTGCTACTGTGCTGTCACCCACTCCCACAGTGAGATGGTGGCCATTCCCATAACGTGGATGATGGCAAGAGGTGCATGTGGTGGTGAGACTGGACCAATGCAACTGAGCATAGCCAGGAAGGGGGCTTTGAGTACAGAGTGGGAGGCAGGGAGGGAAGGAGCAGCTTGCCCAGGCCACAGAGGCGAGGCGGCGTCCCAGAGCCCATGATGGACAGCTGGCAACTGACCTATGAGCTGGATGTGGCTATGGCCACTGGCTCTTAAGGAACCAAGAGAAGATGAGAGCAGATGGCCCCAGGCCGGAGGGAGCTTCAAGCTTAGCCCCAGGCCAGGATAGAGCAGACCACAGGGTCCCCGCTCCTGTGCTAGCCTCCGTACTCCAGGCTGTTGGGAAGCAGGGGCCTCCAGCTCTAAGGAGTACAACTGTTGCATTCCTGGCTGCATGTCCTGCCCCCTTTCCTCTCTCTCTCTCCCTCCTTCCCTCCCTTCCTCCATCCCTCCCTCCCTTCTCTCCCTCTTTCCTTTCTTCCTTTCTTCCATCTTTCTCTCTTATGTCCCCATCTCCCTCCCTTCCTCTCTTTTCTCATTTTAATTATATTAATTTGGACTCCTTAGAAATGGCACTGGGAAAAGACAATTAGTTTTCAGAACATCCTCCTTCTCCTCTTCCTTTTTTCTTTTCCTTCCTTCTTGTCTTTTTTCAGCCCCAGGGAATGAATCCAGGGATTCCTACCAGCTAGGCAAGCCCTCTATACCAGAGCTACATCTGCAGCTTTTTTTCTTTTCTTTTAAAAAAGAGATTATTAAAAACTCAGAAACAGCAACAACAACCCATCACACACTGAAGTTAACCAGACCCAGTGTCCATAGGCATCTGAGGCTGTGGGGCTTCACATTGGATTCTATATTTTCACTATTGAATATATTTTGATGCACTTATCTACTATCCCCCAAAATAACATCTATGGCAGATTTATATTCTCTTTCATAACTCTAGTCCATTACTACTCTTTTATTTATTTTTATTTTGAGAGGATTTCATTAAGTTGCCAGGCTAGCTTGAACTCACTCTGTAGCCTAGACAGGCCTTGAACTTTTAATCTTCCTGCCGCAGCAGGTCTGCGCCACCATGCCCTGCTCCAGAATTGTCTTGAAGTCTCCATATGAACTGGTTTAAGAGCTCACATAGGATATAGTGAGGTCTAATTAAGATGAGGTTGAGTGGCATCACCTTTCTTTCTCCTTGCTTCTGTGAGCTCCTCTGGGAATGGGGAGCCAGCTCCAGATTCCTGTGGCTTGCTGGCACCTTGGAGAGAACTGTGATATGTTATCACACTGGGGGTTTGTAGCAGAGAGATGATAACTACACTTCCCGTTTCTGCACATTGTCTCTCTGATGCCCATGTGCTGGCCTGAGAGAGTGATGTGCCATGGATGATTGCATGGCTCATCCCCAAGATGACCCACATGCCTGATGGAGGGGATGCAGGTGTACTCTCTTTCCAGCCCCAGCATCAGGAGCCTTCTAGAGAGAGTGATGTGCAAATCTGAAGAGGCTATATGTGATGCCTGTGGCTGAAGCTCTGCCCAGGCTGCAGGGTCACTGGGGCGAGGATGGGTTTGGCTGTGCTGGCTGCTGCTGCTCAGATTTGGTGACTTTTCAGGTCCCGCCTATGACCTGACGTTCTGCGAGGTCCGAGACACATCTCTGGTCATGCTGTGGAAAGCCCCAGTATACTCGGGCAGCAGTCCTGTTTCTGGATATTTTGTGGATTTTAAGGAAGAGGATTCTGGGGAGTGGAAGACCACCAGTGAGGTGGCAACTCCAAATCGCTATTTAAAGGTGACTGTCTCCCCTTTCATATGTGCCTTTTTTGATTATTTAGCAAATTGCTCCAAAGGCTCTGGGTGCGCCCTGTTAAATGATGCCGTGAAGACCATTGTAAGAGGTTTACCTCTGGTCTGCAGAGCAAGTACAGGAAGCTCCAGCAGAGGGCAGCAAAGTGCCTTGAGGAGGTGGAGTCCTCACAAACTTCCAACTGGGACCTAAGAAGGATTTGCTTGTTTCTTCCCAGACCCATATTGCAGTCTAGCAAACTCCCACTTACAGTACCATGCTCCCTGTATGCAGAGGCCATTCTCCACCCCATTCTCCACCCTACACGAGGATGATGGCATCTGACTATGTGCTTCGGCCTCAAGCCAACGTGTTTACCTCGTTCCCGTGATTGCTAATAACTGTGTAGGTGATAAGCAGCATGCATATTATATCCATGCATATGCACGCACATACAAACACTCATCAACACATATGCATGCACTTGTACTCACACATGTGTACATACACATAGCTGTACTCATCTCACATACATGCATATGCACATACTCATCTACTATTTATCATATCTACACAATTCTGTGTTTTCACATGGGTATATATAGCTGTATTAACATGTACACATGTATACTTGAACTCACACATGTCACTTGCACACAAATTTTATTACACAGACATAGGCACATTTATACTCTTATATACATACACACATGCATGACTGCACTCACACACATGAACATGTACACACATGGAAGCCCACACATGCATATAAGCATACCTGCATTCTCACACACATGAACACATATGGATACATACACAATGAACTCACATCCACACACCTGCACTGTCACACACATATACCTGCATAATGCACTTGTATGTACACATGTACATATACATATACTTGCACTTACACACCTTCCTTTTATAGCAGCACTCACACATGTATGCATACACACGCACACATCCTGTATACCTGTCCTCAAACACCTGTACATATACACACAAGCTTGAAGATACCCATGTATACATACACACACAGATGCATATTTGTGCCCACATATATACACATATTAACATTCACACCAGCTCACACATGCATACTGTAGCCTACCTACCATTTACAGTACCATGTTCCTTGTATGCCGAGGCCATTCTCCACCCTAGGCGAAGATGATGGCATCTTACTATGTGCTTTGACCTCAAGCCCAATGACTTCACCTGGTTCCTGTGTACCAGCACGCTCACACACATATATGCACATGCACACCTGCACTGTCACATGTACTTATGTGGATATACACCTGTACTCACACATCTGCAGGAACACACATTCATTTTCCAGATATTTAACTTTAACTTTTCTAGTCATTGGGTCAGTTGTGACAGCGTCTGTGAGTCCCTGGCCTGCAGGCCCTGGACAGTGTGCTCACCTTCCCCGACCTGGAGGTCTTCACTTGACGTCGCTTAAACAGACGTCTACTCACCCTTCTTTCAGGGCAGGTGACATTAGTGCCAGACACTGAAGTGCACTGAGGGAGGCATAGGCAGAGGACCCTCTGCAGAGTAGCCTCACAATGGAAAACAGTCTCTTTTGACTGGGTAAATGATTGCCTTAGAATGCAGCCATGATACTGATGGCAATATATGCATATATGTGAGAAGAGACATACTATTTTGGTATGTCTAAAGGATGATTTTCACAGCCAGAAGCCACATTTAAAATCGTATGTGGCCTTGGAGAACTGTGTTGAGTATCATCACCAGGTGGTACCAGTCAGTAGCATCTGATTCTGCACTTCTGGTCAGAGGAAGAAATGAATGCAGACAGACCCAAACCCGCTCATTCCTTCAGTGAGACTGGGCATTGTCTACCATGGTGACACATATTTCTTCTGTCATTTCAAGGTCTGTGACCTGCAGCAAGGTAAGACCTATGTATTCAGAGTCCGAGCGGTGAATGCCAGTGGACCAGGGAAGCCATCAGACACGTCGGAGCCTGTGCTTGTGGAGGCCCGGCCAGGTGAGCCCCCACCTGTCAGCTGCTCAGCACAGCAGGCATAACCCCACTACAGGACACTGGGGGGAGCACCTACCCTCTGTATGTAGGTGCGTGCGTGGGTGGAGGCATGCTTAAATAGACAAATAGATACCCTACCATTTAAAGTTAAAAACAATTCTTTGATAATTTCATACATGCACATAATTAATTTTGATTTACACCCCATCACCTGCTTAACCCCCTGCCCTCACCTTTTTTTTCTTCCCTGCAAATATGTTTTAAGCAGAACTTGATTGGCAGAAGTAAGATCGAGAGCTGCCATGTGGGTGCTGAGTGCCATGTGGGAATCAGACCCAGCTCCTCTGCAAGAGCAGCAAATGCTTTTAATGGCCGAGCCATCTTCCCACCCCTTCCCCACCCCTAGCTTCTAAGAGATGTATTCTGAATGTCTGATGTCAGGCCGGGTCTTGGTCAACACATACCAGGCAAATAGCAGCCCTCATTCCCCAGCAGACACAGAACAACTGAGGCGGAGAAGGAAGAGTGTACGGGTGATGTAGAGTAGCATTAACATGCCCAGGTTATAGCCTGGGGGGTGAGGGGTCGCTCCGAGAGGCAGCCCAGGGGTTTCTGAAGTGCTGGAGAGGACGCCAGCAGAAGGTTGATGATATAAATGGCGTCAGCCCAGCCAGCCAGCTGCCCTTTCCAGCCAGCTCCTTGAGGGGTGCCCACTCTTCCTACCCTCTCTGGTCAATCTTGGGTAGACATTAAGTAAAACTGACGATGTAAGCAATGTAAAGCAAGCTTCCATTTGGCCTGTGCCACGCCCTCTCTGGAAAAGGAACCCAGGGGACACTATGTCCCTGAGGCTCCTCTCCCGCTCCTCCTTACAGGCACAAAGGAGATCAGCGCTGGTGTGGATGAAGAGGGCAATATCTACCTTGCCTTTGACTGTCAGGAAATGACGGACGCCTCCCAGTTCACCTGGTGCAAGGCCTATGAGGAGATTGCCGATGAGGAGCGGTTCGAGGTTCACACCGAGGGTGATCAGTAAGTTGTCTGGAAGTCAGAGGCTGTGACCCTTCGGCTTCAACAGGCAGGAGCTACTAACACTCACCTGTCTTTTTTTTTTCCTTTCAGCTCAAAGCTGTACTTTAAGAATCCAGATAAAGTAGACATAGGGACATACTCTGTATCTGTAAGTGACACGGATGGTGTGTCCTCCAGCTTCGTTTTGGATGAGGAAGGTAATGTCTTCCTGACACAAGCTTGTCATTCTCAGCTTCGTTACATGTCTAGAGATCAACTTGAATACAGAGAAAACACATTTGATCAGGAAGAAGGCTGGGTATGGGGAGAGCTCGTGAGCCAAGATTACTTTAGAAATGTAGCAAATCAAGACTGAGGGCCTTCTCGCTGCCTCGTTCTGTCTTGGAAAGTATCAGACAAGGAAGCTGAACTTAATCTTTCCAAGGGCTTCACTGTCTCAAGAAAGGGCCACTCCCAAGACAGCAGTGTGGGTTCACTCCTACCTCCCAATATGGCTCACAGAGGAGTCAGTTTCCAACCTGTGAAACTGGGGAGACACCTTCATCTCATACACTGTGGGAATGGAGTGAGGATGAAAATCTCAGAGGGCATTGGTGACATGCTTATGGCTCCACAAATTTGCAGGACTGGCTCAGTTTTGGGTAAAGTTTACCAAACTCAGTCAAACTGAACAAGGCACATCCAAGAACAGAGGGTCGGCACTGTCAGACCTTAAGCTGCGCACAGAAGGGGCTCTGTAGCCTGTGTTTGAGGACTCTGTCCTTGCACGCACAGGAAGCATCCATGCATTCCTCTGCAGTGGACACAGGGCATCGTGCACCGGAGCTTTATGTAGTCGCAAAGGATGAAGCTTCCACCTCGCTTTATATACCTGGTGACCAAGAGACCCCACAGTTCCTGGTGTAGCTCACTTGGTTTCTACACACTTCTGCTGGGAGGCGCCACTGGGAACAGTTTGCTTTTGATTGGGAAGAGTCTGACTTCTTTATTTAGCACAAAGGAATGCTCCCATATACCCATCACATTTATGAATTCTAATTTTATGAGGGACAGGAGGAGAGGAAGAAGGGGAGGAGATGGAGTTCTGGCTTTGCTCAGCATTTCCTCAGGAGCCATGCATTCTGCTTCTGCCCTGCTGTAACTTGCCACCACGAGGGAGCTTCACTTTATCTGAATAAGAAGGAAATCCTGGAAGGGGAAAGAAACCCATCAGCCCCAGGATGTTCCATGAGAAGACCAACTGCAGGAAGCACCTCCTGTGGTAGACAGAGCAGTGATCGCAGAGGTTGCCCCTTTATCCACTCTGCAGATAATTCTAGGTTTCCAGAGGATCTGCCTTGCCCGGTCTCACATTTCCATGCCTCAACCTCAACTGTCCTTTCAGCAAGTGGGTTGCATAGTAAGGACCATGGGTGGGGCAGACTGCTAGGTGTATTAAGGGTGAAAGCCCCTTCTCTGTCCTTCTTACCTTTATTTTCATGTCCTCAGAGTAAGTCTTGGCGATATGAAACCTCAGCTCTTGCTTTGCCTTGATGTTCACAGACTTCCAAATGCACAGGTCAAAACTGATGAAGTTTTAAATTTTTTCTTAATTTTAGAACTTGAGCGCTTGATGGCACTGAGCAATGAGATAAAGAACCCCAGTAAGTAGCCTCCCTGCCTCATACATGCACTTGCAAGAAGAAGGGAGGGCCTTCATTCGGCTTACAGTGACCAACAGAATGGCCAGCTGAGGATGTGGAAACTTACCTGCCTGTTCTAATCCAAGCTAGCTGTCTAGCAAAGGTCATCTCAGAGTGTCACTCCTGAGCCTCTGACCATGGCCAGAGAGCTATAAGGAACTTATCAAACAGGCAGCTTTATGCATGATTTTCATGTCTTGTTTCCACGGTCCCAGGCAAATACCTCATGGTTTCACCCTCTTTAAATGTTTAGGAACTGGGTTGTTGCTGGTGTCTTACAATCTGCAGCTGGCCATCTGGGGAGGATCTATCTATTCACCACTGACTTATGATTTCTCTTCCTCATGTAGCAATTCCTCTGAAGTCAGAGTTAGCTTATGAGATTTTTGAAAAGGGCCAGGTCCGCTTCTGGCTCCAGGCAGAGCACCTTTCACCTGATGCCAGCTTCCGGTTTGTTATTAACGACAGAGAGGTCTCGGACAGTGAGGTGAGTGCCTGGGTGTGAGCTCTGGTTCAGAGGGGCCTGGATTTGCTGGAGTGGGAGTGAGCTAAAACTTAGAGAAATCTGGGAATACTTGGAAGGTTCTCAGAATTAATATTTTGTGTGCATTCTCATCTTTTCTGAGTTCCAGAAACAGAAATTCAGAAGGTTGACCAGATGGCTCGAGGTTGCGGTTCTCATAGTGTTCAGAGAGTTGGTCTCAGTTTGGTATGACTTAGGTTGACTTTAAAACCCATGTATGTTAGAATGAAAAAATGAGTAACTATATTTTAGAGACTTAGAGTTTGGGTTTAGGATAAGGCTCAGGATAAAAGGTGGTGTCAGTTTGCTCTATCCTGGTGTCCTGGGAAATGATTGCCCATGCTTCTCCTCTGACAGCTCCCATGGGGGCCACAAGGAGGGAAAAGAGTCTCAGGGGCATCTCAGTCCTCGCAGGCTGTTCCTTGGTGTGCGGGATCCGATCTAGACAGAGAAAGGTCTGGGGAGCTCATAAATGCTTAATATACTAAGATAAGAGCACTCGGCCTTTGTTCTGTGTGTATTTGTGCATTAACTTGTGTAAGTGTTTGCGGTGTGTGCATGCATGGCACACATGTGGTGAGAAGAAAACCTCAGGTATTTTCTCTCAGGCATCTTTTACTTCTTTGTTGAGACAGAATATCTCCCTGAACTGAAATTTCATTAAATATGTCGGCCTGGCTGGCTTCCAGAGATCTGCCTGTCTCTGCCTCCATCGGTGCTGTCTCTGGCCATGTGCTACCACACTGAGCTTTTTACCTGGGTTCTGTGATCCAAACTCAGTTCTTCATGCTTGTGAAGCAAGCACTTTTCTGGATGAGCCACCTTCCTATCTTTTTGATTGTATAAAAAGAATCTCAAAATTACTACTGTCCTCATTTTTGACAGTGGAACAGTTGGAAGTCATTACCTATATTTAGATATATTTACCCTTGTCTAATTATAGCACACTGGGGAACCCAGTCATAGGACAATCTATTTGTATGGGGTTTCATTTCTTCAGGGGTGGGGTGAGATTAGTCAGGTGTGTGAGATTTATTGGTGTGTCTCCCTTTGCCCTAAATGCTTAGTGTAGTGTCATTGGCACTTAACCACCTAGTCCTAAATTTCCAATTCAGTTATTCACCACACACTTATGAACTGGGGGGTGGAAATGAGCGCCTACCCATGTTTGTGGATAGCCCACTCTGTTTCTCTGAGCTTTCCTATGTACTTGCAGCCTGGTCTTTATGTCTGGTGGTACTGGCAAAACAGGGTTAGAAAAATCTATCAAATATAAATCTTGGAATGTCAGAGTCATGTGGTGTTTAAGATCACATGGTCCAGTCTGTCCCATGGGAGCCATAGATCCTTTTAGAAAAAATGTAGCACAGGTAGATTTTTGTGGGGTGCAAAAAGCCAAGTGAACGCCTACTGTGTATGGATAGCACTGCTTGATCAAGGTAATTGGAGACATTTTCTCTGAGCAGAGATCACACTAGGAAAAAAAGCAGAATATAGAGTAATTGCACATTATTTGCTGAACATCTTTTGATTAACATTTTCTACCTGCCACAGACAGCGTCATTCTGCTCCAGAGCTAATCTTTTGGAGTAGGAGTGTGCCATTTCACTTGTTTAATTAGCAGCCCACAGGTGACTTTCACATTTGAAGACTGATGCTGTTTTGTGAAAGTCACATAAAACCCTGTATTTATGGGGCTCATAAAAATCACAGAACTTCATCTTGCTACATCAAGATGCTTAATTATTTTCTAAAGCCTTTTCAGACACTGCAGTGACGGAGCAGAAGAAGCTGAAGAGCCTACTGTGCCTTTAAGCTTCTGGTTGGTGAGACTCATACCTGTGATTTCTTAACTAGTTAGAGTAGGTTCCCACGGATCTGGAAACTGACCGTAAGCTACCTGATGGTGATATCACAGGTACTGAGCATTTGCTGAGAAACTTGAAAGTTGCTTTTGATATCCAAATACCAATATTTGAAACTAGACAGATATGCAAGGACCAGGGCAGAGGCCACTATCTGCTCTCTTACTATGATATGGTGTTGACTCATTTTAGGACAAGGACAAAGTACTTTCTCTTATATCCTGTCATTAACCTGTTCCAGAAGGTTCTACCTCAAAACTGATATGCAGGCGTGTGCCCTTTCATTTTGGCCTTTCTCAAGCATATAGATACACCCGTCTTCTCTTCTAATGCCTTTGAAAATATTCGATGATGTTTTATAAGTACACAACATGTGACTGGCATATTTTAAATAATATTTGGATTTCTTTCTGAGTTAATTTTTGTATGTTTATTGAAGATCAAAGCCTGGAGTGGGTGGGGCAGGCTTTAGCCATGTACAATCCAGAGTCTGTTTACAGTTTTAGAGGCTGAAGTTCATAGTTACTCACTGGGAAATTGCCTATTCATTTTCTCTTCCCAATGGAGAATGGTTTGCTTTTGGTCCTTGGTTCATCCAGAGACATAGACAACCTTTCTTTCTGAGTTCCTTTAGATGTAATATCTGGTATGTCTTAGTTAGTTTTTTGTTGCTAGGAAGAGACACCATGACCAAGGCAACTCATAAAAGAAAGCATTTAATTGGGGGCTCGTTTACAGTTTTACAGGCTTAGTCTATGATCATCAAGGCAGGAAATAGGTATGGTATTGGAACAATAGCTGAGAGCTTTGCAGAGAGAGAGAGAGAGAGAGAGAGAGAGAGAGAGAGAGAGAGAGAGAGAGAGAGAGAGAGAGAGAGAGAGAGCCCTGTGTGGGCTTTTGAAACCCTTCTTCCCACAAGGCCACCACTCCTAATCCTTCCCAAACAGTTCCACTCCTAGTGAGCAAGCATTCAAATGTATGCGCCTATGGGGCCGTTCTTATTCCGACCACCACGTGGTATAACTGCCATGTGGAGAAGCAAATTCCTTATGCCATTCTCTGTGTCTTTTATGGGTTCCAGACACACAGAATTAAATGTGACAGATCGACAGGCATGATTGAGATGGTCATGGATCGGTTTACTATTGAAAATGAAGGGACCTACACTGTGCAGATTCAAGATGGAAAAGCCAAGAATCAATCTTCACTGGTCCTCATCGGGGATGGTATGCTGCGGTGAACACCCTCACATGCCCACAGACCATAGCTGAAAGAGAATTCCTTTGAGTGGAGAGAGCAGACATACTTCATTTCTCTCTTCTCTCTCTTTTCCTGAATAGCATTCAAGGCTGTCCTAGAAGAGGCTGAATTTCAAAGGAAGGAATTTCTACGGAAACAGGGTAAGTGGTAGCTCACTCACATAGCAGCACAAAGTGTAGATTTGGCTTTGTAATATGTCTCCAGCAGGCCTTGCATCTCACGGCTGGCTCTGAACACACGTAGAATAATCACACGTTATGCCATCATTTTAGCTGTGAAAATTAGGAGCTGCGTCTGTCTTTAGCCCTCTAGGGGGATTTGCCTACACTCCTCCTCCTTGCTTCTAATCTTGGCTGACCCATGCCTTGATGTTCGTGTTTCCTGTTGCTGAGGATCATCATTCTCTGATGCACATTTGTCTAGCCAGCCTCTGCACTGACTGTGGACAGTCCCTGTGTCCTGCAGGCTGATCATCCTTCCCAACACCTTCCTGTCCATGACTCTCTGTCTGCCCTATGTTAACAATCTCACACAGAAGCTGTAGGAGCACAGGTTAGCTAAATTCTCTGCCTCCTTAAGCCCAGTAGACCCCCTGGACATGTCTGATGAGAATTCTTTGACCAGGCCCATGACAGTGTCCAGACCACACCCTATTTGGTCTTGCTTTCTCCATAGGTTTTAAAAATATATATTTTGAATTGGAATAGAATTACCTCATTATCTGCCCTCCCTCTAGAATCTCCTAAGTATCCTTCTAATAAGCTCCTCCACAGGCTTTCATACAAGGCACATATTGAATTCTAGCCATATAGTGTATTAATATGAAAAAAAATCACTACATAAGTCTCAAACCTACTTCATATTTTTGTGTTGAATGAGAAAATAGCTTTATTAGGATATTACTTACTCCATGTTTACTCAGGTAGAAATGAGTGACAGGTTTGAAGAACACACACAGATTCTTCTCTGATCAGAAATAACAAGCATTTACAAAGTTGTGAGGCCACATGGCTTTGTCTTCAAGCTCATCTCTACTAAGTGTCTTACTTTAAAGATTTTATCACTATGCTGCTCAGTGCTCAGTCAGATGCACTGGCCAGGAAAGAGAATGTGATGGGCTGAATATCATAAATATTTGAAGAGTGGTAGACCCCATGCGCCAGAAGTGGGGTCTGTGTACTCCCACTAGGAACAGAAGGCTCAGGGAGAGTCAGCTGTAAGGCAAGTTGGCTTCAGGACTATAAGAAGTACCTTAGCTTTATAGGGCACAGCAGGTTCCTCCAGCCAACTCTGTTTATATATGAAAATATAACAGAAATATATTCAAATACACATTCATATGTGTATGTCATATCTACATAAGCTGTATTTATCTATACATGTAAATTCTTACTTTGGAACCTCCCCCTTTCCCACAGGCCCTCATTTTGCGGAGTATTTGCACTGGGATGTTACAGAAGAGTGTGAGGTTCGGCTTGTCTGTAAGGTGAGAGGCCCGACAGGCTCTCCTTCTTGTTCCCCACAGAGAGGCTGGTTATCGAGCAGCTGTGGGGAATGAAGTGGGTGGACCAGGGTTAGGCGCAACTAGTCAGAGGCTCAGGGTCTAGTGAGCCCTGTAGAACGGAGACAGTAAGTGCTTATCCCTCCCTCTTCATAAAGCATTACTGTTGTGACATTCAAAAGCAGAGTCAAGGAGTAGTTTACAGCAGCGCTGGCTTAGGGTGTTAGCTGCAAGAACATGAGAAGGGGGGTCATGAGGAAATGCAACTGCCAAGCTTTTCCCATGACACCATCAGGGACTGAAAAGCACATTTGGGGAGCAGGTACTTAAGTTTTATGTTAATAATTCAGTAGTTAAATAAGCTTATTTCTAAGTTGTGTTTTAATCAACAAGCCTTTAATTTACTGAGTACTGTAAAAGACCTAGGGATGAATGATTATAGAGCATTATTTTTTGTCCTTAAACTACTTACAAGCTCAAGTAGGAAAGACAAAAATAAGCAGGCTATTTCAGCGAGGTGGTGACTCATGGGGCAGGACAGGTACCGGGTCCAGGGGATGAGACAAAGAACAGGAACTGAATGACACCCTTAGCCATAGTCAGACAACAGAACCAATGCTAAGTGCATTTTGCACAGTAAGAAGCTATGGAGCTATATCAAGAGGATCTTCAGTGGGTATGGGATTGTAAGAAGGGTTGGGTATAACAGTGGAGTCTGAAGTATTGGCATTTGGAGGCAGAAAGCCAGCCGTTTACTGAACAACAGGCTGCTTACATTGGCAGTTTATACCAGAAACACCAATTTTCTCAAGTCATTACCACACATGGAAACATGTATTTCTACTGTATGTTTCTAGGCCTTGGAATTATAAACCTCAGCTCATTAGGAGGTCAGAGGTCAGGTCTAGGAATGAGGAGCACGACTGATGCTCTGGATCTGACCATAGCACAAGGACATACCAGTATTCCTGTATCCCAAGGGCAGGGGGCAAACATGTGAGGTCCCCTTCCCGGGCCTCTGACAGCATCTTAGTGCTAGGTAATTGCCCATAAATGTTGGAAACTACTCAAGGTTCCCTGTCCACAGAGACACACATATCAGGAAATGAAGAAAACCGTTCTTGAAACAAATACTTTGCAATCTCATGCATTTGTTTTTCACACATACATACTGCAAACCATCTTTCTAAATATTTTTCTCACTCAGTGATACCATGGCAGGTATTACTCTAGTTATTTATGTGATAAAATACACAGGGAATATATATTTCAGGATATAAATACCTATATTTTTACAGAAAAGCATTTGAAAACAAAAGAAGTATTTAATAGAAACCTTAATAATAATTATAGTAAGAAAGAATCTTGGTAGTTTGTCATACAGAGCAGTGTGATGGGACAGCGGTGTTCCTTGGGGATAGGCATGGTGTGCCTGTGATGTCTGAGAGATTAGCTTGCTTCTAAGTCTAATGCCCATGGACACATTAGACACCTGAGTGTTCCAGTGTGACAGGGATGAATTGTAGGGTCAGAGAAGATAAGCGGGGACTGTCCCTGGGTTAGGACCCCTCCACCTACATGCAGGTAGATCGAAGCTGTTTAGAGAAGAGACTGAAGGGCACTGGAAAGGCTTTGATCCCTCACACACAGAGTAGAAGCTTCTGCCCTGATGAGCAGAGTGAGCCTAGGAGTCTGAGAAGGATGGCAGAGGCTGGCGCTGCAGGGAGACCCAGAAAGACCTGGAAGTTACCACCTGATGATGTATGTTCACTCATGTTCAGTGCTGTGGGGCCCTGTTTCCAGGGTGGCTGGTGCATGGTCTCCATCTATCCCTTACACACTGTGAATGGCCTTTCTGTACCAGGCCGACTTTCGACTCTGGGGGCTAAAGCAGGCAAAAGCACACATGGTATGGGTATGTGATTCCCTGGTGTCACTGTGACAGTATTGCATATAGAGGCTGTGGAAATTCCAAACACATGGCATTACTGCTCTAGAGAGCCAATCCCGTGACATCATTTGTAATGTTCCATTTCTGGTGTTATTTGTGTGGGGTCTGTATGGATGGGGATGTAGATTCCTCAGCATCCTGGAATCCAATCTCATCCCATATCTATTAGCAACGTGCATATGGGTGTGGCTGCACTCCATCAGAACCCTGAAGAGCTGAGCTTCTAAAGCTAGAGGCTCAACTGAGGAATTCCCACATAGGAAAGCTTGCCATCCATGAGTGCATCATTGCTCTGTGTCCATTCACCCCAACATTACGCTTTCAAAGAGGAGTCTCCCAGTGACCCATAGAACTTTAGATCTATAGATCTGAGGAACATTTATGACTCAAAGCACTTTGCTTAGGCATCATTAGTGACACTTCCCATTAAACAAGAGATTTTCACACCTACTGACTCCATGGGCTGTGAGGGCTTTCTGTTTCCAGGAGACAACTGAGAAATGTGTTTGCCATTATTAGAAGTGACAGTTCTTCCATGAATCCCCCGCTGCTACTGTTGAGGGTAAATGCTGGTGTTTCTTTAGGTTTGGAGTTGACTAACCCTGAAGGATTTTTTTTTTTTCTCTCCTGAGCCATGGTGATTCACTTGGGATTTCCTTTGCAGGTTGCAAACACCAAGAGGGAAACGGTTTTCAAATGGCTCAAGGATGATGTTCTTTATGAAACCGAGAAACTGCCGGACCTGGAGAAGGGCGTCTGCGAGCTGCTTATACCAAAGGTAGGGTGCAGCTGGAGAAACAAAACAGCGCTGTTCATAACTCGTAAACTCGGCAATGCCTTTCAATCTGCACACTGATTTCCAATGCCTTGCTAGGAAAATGTCCTAATACAACATCTGATGTCATGGTACTGATTCCACATAAATATGGAATGTGTTTTATTCATAGCTGTCTAAGAAGGATCATGGTGAATACAAAGCAACCTTGAAAGATGACAGAGGTCAAGATGTGTCTGTCCTGGAAATAGTTGGCAAAGGTAAAATGGTACCTTCTTTGTCTTACAGTAAAATCCATTTTGTTCACGGAATGAGGTGTACTGTGGAGGAGTGCTAGTGGGTACCCTCAGCTTTCTGTCCATGCTATAGGGAGTACAGAGGAGGTATAGTCATGTGCTCACGGAGCTGACAGAGCTCCACTCTGTCCCTGGAATGGCAGGTGCTATGCAAGTGCACTCACGCACACTCTGAGCTGTGTGCATTTTGCCTCTGTGGTGACACTGTAAGAAACAAAGATTATGCTTTGTCTACATTATAAGAGCGTTAGGAAAATGCACAATATCACTTTGGGCTTAGAGGAAATGTCGCATCCTCTCATCAGAAGCCAGGTTTGATCCCTTTACGAATGCAGTTAAGATGATTGAAGCTCTTATGAAGTTATTCAAATCAATGTACAGTTGAATTTATGTTGAACAAAATGTTCTTGTCCCATGTTTAAAAGGCAAATAGGTTAGAAGGATTTATGGTGCACATAAGCCTTTTATGGGCAAATATTACCATTTTAATGTTTCAGTTTTCAAATGAGTAGCACAGTTTCCTGTGTCAATTTAATTAGACATGGAAAATGTTGCTTTCTGTTAAAGCTACACCCCATGATGGTCCATTTCCCTTCTCCTTTCCAGTGTACGAGGACATGATCTTGGCAATGAGTCGTGTGTGTGGTAAGTAAACAGCTCTGAGTTTTAAAGACTGGTTGGCCGAAGCATCTCTTTTTCCTGGGGTGGGCACTCACCTCTCAGAAGACATTGGTGGCCAGGGTGTGTTCCATGCCTGGACTTGGGTGGCTGGCAGGAGAGTAACCGGTTATCTGCTCACTCCGTGATGCCCCCTCAGAGCTTTGCGGGGTCAGTAAGGAAGCCTATGTTCAGCTTCTGAAGCCCCCCGCTGGCCTTGCCACCAGGCACCACTGACAACTTGCCTCTGCCCAACGTTGGAAAATTTTAAAAATCCACAGTTGCCATTAGTCTTTTTTCAAACATTGAATAGTAATCGTGGATATTTAACACCCGGACCTCATAGTCTGTGCACTGAGCTGAGCCATTTACTTTTCTATAGAAATCGGAGAAGCAAAAATACTGTTCATAAACTAAAAAGAGTAGCTTACATGTCTACAATGAGTGGTTTTATTACTCTAGACTCTGTAGGTTTGTAGGCATGTTCAACCTGCGACCCACTGGCCACATGCGGCTGCACAAAGTCAAGGGTAGCTATGAACGTGGCCCAACAGAAAACCATAACCGCGGTGGTATGAGACTTTTGGGATTTTTTTCCTGTAGTTCCATTGTGAGGCTCTCCAGTGTGTAATTTGTAGGCGACAACATTGTGTGCCAAAGGGCTGACACACAAACTTGAGGACACCCAAGTTACATTTTCTGATCACGTAGCCACAGTGTGCATAGGCAAGTGGGTGCCAGACTGCTAAAGGCCAGCAGTGGATTATTTTTGAAAAACTGTATGCTTCTTTGGTCTTAAGCAAAGGGCTTTTCAAAGTACTCTGGCAGGGCAAGTGTGTGTTTAATGAAAGAATATGAATGGGGGCTCACCAGAACCCACAGACTCTTCACCCCAATTAGAGTCCCGTGTTTTCCTGGGTTTCCCATGAAACCCACTGTGTGCTTATCTCTAATATTTTGCAAACAGCATTGCGAGGTAGACCTTTTGTTTTTGTTTGGTGAAAGGACCAGGCCACATTTCAAAATGAGTTTCCCTTGGCTTTCAGTGAGTCAAGTGCTAACCTGGTGGGTGTGCGTGCTACTTGTGAGACAAGCCAAACCATTTGAAAAGTGGCTTTGCTCTTAGACTCTGGCGGGTTGCTTTGTATTATCTATCTTATAATGTGCTGGAGGGCCCACCTGCTGATGACAGAGCTGGTCACACATAGAGAGCGATGAGTGCGACAGACTAGCCTCAAATGATGCTTCTGAAACTCTCAGCTCACTCCATCACACAAAGTAGACCCAGGAATCTTTTATGGGGATTTGGGTGGGGATGAAGAGCAAGGAAAGAAGTCTCCATGTGATCAGACCCCTGGTGTCCCTGTGACATTTCAGGTGGAGAGGAGTGAGGTGCACATGACGTGAGGATGGAGGGTTCAGCTGATTCTCACACCTCCCTTCTTTGTGGGTTTTCTGTAGCTCTTCAGATTTGGGTCAATTAATATAAAAGTTTTCACAGTCACTGTCAGACTATTTTGATTCTTCTGAGCAAGGAAAAATGCTAAGGGCCAGGTGTGGACTATTTTGAAAAAACTTTGTTTCTTTGTCTTAAGCACAGGGCTTTTCAAAGTACTGTGGCAGGGTAAGTGTGTGTTTAACGGAAGCATATGGCATAGGAGTGAGGTGGGAGCCGCTGCGGCAGGAATGAGCACCAGCTGAGGACGGATGTGCTGGTGGGATGGATGGATGCACCTTACCAGGCCACAGGCCTGTCCCTTTTCTCTGAGATCTGAGATAACATTTTGTCATCTTCAGGAGCCTCTGCCTCACCGCTGAAGGTTCTCTGCACCCCAGAGGGCATCAGACTTCAGTGTTTCATGAAGTATTTCACGGAGGAGATGAAGGTCAGCTGGTATCACAAGTGAGTACGAGAGCACGTGTCTGTGGTTGCAGCAGCCCGGGGCTCTCAGCAAGTTCAGGCTATAACCGTGATCTCAGGAATTGTGCCAAGCTTTGGCTGGGTGGGCCATGGGGCAGTGGGGAGGGTTTAGGCAAAGGAGAAAGATAAGGAAATGTCAGAAGGTGTCAACAGCTTCCTCACCTAGTGCTTACTGATGACAAATATACTCAAAGCACATCATCCTGGCAGTGTGAAGAGCAGCAAGGGGACCAGTGTTTAGGGTCAAAGCTCCAACCTTCCAACCAGTGGCTTTCTCACTAGACAGGGGTAAGAAGACAAGGACCCAAGAAGCCCAATAGTTAAAATAACAGAGGGTGTAGGGAAAACCTGTATCAGTGGGGGACACTCAGTCCATAGATCCCAGTGAGAATTTTGCAGAATGCAGATGTAGGCACAGACATTTGTTATTTGCTATAAAAAATGCCAAGTCATAGATCAAGGAATGCAGAAAATGCCACTTTAAATAACAAGACTGAAAATCTAGCCTGTGTGAATGGGAAGCAAGCCGAAGGAATGCAGCAAAAATGTTCTTCAGAAAAAGGACTTTGTTTCTTGCTGGAGGGTGAATTAATGTATTGTGCATCCATGGCAAAGCTCAACTATCTGAGTATTGAGCACTCCAGACTTAGAGGAATCCCAGCCACTCAAGGAGTTTCCTGCTGTCATTATAGGAAAAACAAAGCTTGCATGCTTTGACCTCAGGGTGTATGTGTTTCCTCAGCTCTCCTGCAGTGGTCACACAGGCTGATGGCTTCCCTGAATCAACGTGGGCTCCAACTACTTGCAAGAAGGAGATGCCTTCTTTCTTCCGCATCTTACCTTCAGTGTCTTTAGACAGGGTGGGAGAGGTGTTGAGATGAAGGCTTCAGTGGGGAGTTGAGGTGATGGGTAGTTTCTCTCCCACTCTGGGCAGGACTGTGACCTGTGAGCGTTTTCTAAGCATACAGTAGTACCTTTGCATTACAGAGACAGAATGACATCTGCAGATTTAAGGACCATATGGGTAGTTCACGGTAGAGTGAGATTGAAGAAGCTACAGGAGTTATTGCATACTTAGGGATGGGGGCTAGTGACCCACACAGCACTTGAATTAGATTGCAAATCCCTATTTGTGGTGGATGCTGTCTCCCTCTGACAACCAGGGAGTGTGTTACAACTTTCAAACAACACTCAGTCACTACACGGGGGCGGGGTGTGTGCGCTGATGTGTTTCAAGTGGACAGCAGGAGGGCCGTATCAATGTGTCTGTTCACATTGAACCCTTTGCCTCAAGTCTGTCTGGCTTTGGAGGCATCAACAGCCCTGTTGTAACTGTCCACTGTGTGCTTGTATGGGTCTATGTAGGCTTGGAGGCACTGTCTGTCTAATCCTCTCTTAGATAGTCAGTTCATGGAGGGTGGCAGGGAGACTGACTGCACAGCATATTTTTGGTGAACAAATTTTCTTTTCTGTAGAACCAGAAAGTCTATATAATAAAGTCTTGTTATTCCTTTTGGGTAGGACTGGGCAGTTGTAAGTGTTTAAGTGACCTTTCCATTGCTTTGGTAATAGTGATTTTGCTCTGAGATCACCAGAGGTCTAGCATTTGTATGTGCCACCCTTAGGTAAAGAGCCAGTTGATGAGGACGAACCTACTAGGATGTGAACAAAGCATTCTGGCTAAAAAGCTGTGAGTCTGCACTATAGCTCTGGTTTCTGTCCTCCCAAGGGCACCAAGTCTCTGTGTGTCCTCCTGCAGGGGTGTCCTGTGCTCTGTGAGGCAAGTGTAGTGCCTTGAGATTATACCCTTTTATATCTGCCTGGCTGGGTCTTCCATGGAGCCTCCCTGTCCACCTCCCTCCCCATCTGCCTATATTCCTGATGTACTAGTCAGTTTTCAATCCAGGCTTGACATGCTCCGTGTTGCCACATTATAAGTGTTGCCTGTTGGAGCTATTTCACAGTGAAGAGGGCCAGAGAATTCCTTCTTACTGAACTACAGAGTACATAGTGGCCAGCAAGGCTACTAGAATTACCATAAGCTCGATTCTCTGCAAATCCCCAATCAGTCCTCTAAATTATAGTAACTTGAAAATGATACCTACACTTGGACTGCGTATATAATTAGATATGTGTCCACATCAGGCAGGTTGGTTTGAGAACAGGTAACTGTTGGAGCACAGTATTGAGGGACTTAGTCTTACTTGCATCTTAAAAGTTGGGATAGAGTACATATAACATAAACTTTATTATTTCATACATTGTAAGGGTGCAGTGCAAACATGCCGTGGCTCATCATCTTTGCTACCCATCTGCAGAGCCTTGGCCTTGTAAAATGGAACGTTGCCTCCACTGTACACTGATCTCCTTCTACTCTCTGCTCTTGAGTGTGGCAATTCTGGTAACCTCAGATTGTAGAAACATGTTTGTCCACATGTGACCAGCTTTTAAAGTGTGGCTTAATGCTGTGAGAATTCATGCATGTTGTAGTGTGTATCAGTTCCCTTCTTCTTAAAGGATCAGCAGTATTCTGCCATGTGGGTGACCTGCGGTTCAATTATCCATTCACCTGTCAGGGCCCTCGTGGCTGTCCACATTGCTCAGTGTGAATGCTACTGCTACTGATGTGTATCCAAGTCCTTGCTTTCAGCTTTTGAACATGCACCTAGAGATGGGATTGCTGTAACAGGTCATAAGTTCTATGCACAGTATTCTTAGGAATTGCCAAATCAAGTATTCTAAAATCCTTTAAGTTACAATCACTTAGGAGGTTTCAGGAGTTATTAATGTACTTAAGTTGATAATAGCTGGAAAAATCCCCCCAAACCTACTGTGCCATTGCATGAGCAAATGAGTAGACCTTTCTCAACCAGATGTGAGCAAGCAGACTCTTCTCACTCAGACATGCTAGTGTACTCTCACAAGTGTGAACGTTAAGATCCAGAGGCTGAACTGAGCATGCCCATGTTGCTTTCTAGAGAGGCTAAGATCGCATCCAGTGAGCACATGCGCATTGGAGGAAGTGAGGAGATGGCTTGGCTGCAGATCTGCGAGCCCACAGAGAAGGACAAGGGAAAATACACTTTTGAGATTTTCGACGGCAAAGACAACCACCAGCGCTCGCTGGACCTTTCTGGACAAGGTACGGGAAGTTCACTGTAGCCCCTCACACTCTTGGGAACAACCCACATGGATACTGAAAAGAAAAAGGTGCATTGAATAACTCACCTGGCGTCAGAACGTTCACTTAGAGGGAACTGCTTGAGAGAAATCAATTTATTACTTTGATTACTTGTCAGTTTTCATTTTATCAGCTATCTAGTAGAACATCTGAGCGGATAAGAGTTAAACACATGGAAATATGAGTGACATATGGAATGTTTCCTTACAGCTTTTGATGAAGCATTTGCCGAGTTCCAGCAACTCAAGTAAGACCCACAGCTTGCTATCACTGTGTGATGGGGGTAGTTTGGGGGACTGACTGGTTTATACTGACCACTTACAGACTCATCCATAAATGCCTTAGTGATTCTGAAAATACTCTGTTCTCAGGATGAAATACAAATTTAAGAAATACAATAAGATCAGGGCAACCATTCCTGCCCACACACTAGAAATGCATTGTGTATCAACTTCCTAGGGTATCAGAACCCTGGATTACTTTAAATGATTAAAATGATGGATTCAGCAAATCATCATATTCCAGGTGACATGCTACACAGAGCAACTGTTAAAGAATGCCTCACATTTTCAAATGAGTGTCTGAATTTTATAATATTAATGCTGAGGACAGTCCTTGGCGCTTACTAAATTATTCTAAATTGTTCAAGATGCCTTTTTTGAGTGGATATGTGACAAATGTGATAAATTAGAAATTGACAATTTAACAAAATACCTATGGTCTAGCAGATAGCTTAGTCAGCCAAGTGGGACCTTAAAAGCCATGTCTAAGAAAAAGGAGCTGGAAACAGAAGGGCACACCTGTAACCTGGGCAGTGGGCAGGCAGAGACAGCGTACCCCTAGCTAGGGTTTCTGGCCAGCCAGTCTAACCAAATCAGCAAGCTGGGGTCCGGGTAGGAGAGAGAGGCGGGGTAGGAGAGAGAGAAGGGGTGAGGGAGGGAGAGAGATGGGGTGAATGAGAATCCTGCCTCAAAAATTAACAAGGTGGAAAGTTTTTAAGGAAAGCAGTTAATATCAATGTTTGGCTTCTACATGTACACACATCCACACCTGTACATACACAAGTACACACACACACACCCCTAAAAGTCTCTAATGTACTCTAGTGAATCTGGTGCACAACAATGCATTTCCCCAGCCTGAGAGTTTGCATGCTAATCTGTTTTTTGGTTTTAACATCCTTCTCATCTCTCAATGATCAGACCCTCTGCATGGGTACAGTTATACACCCTCAGACCCAACCACAGTAGAAAAATATTGCAAAGGCAGCATATCCCTATAGGCATTCCGTAAATAAAAGGTTAGGGACTGTTTACACAGTGTTGACTTCATCGTCTTGTAAGTGACTAGAGATGACTGGCAAGACCTAGGAGGATGAGCATATGTTGTATGTAAACACAGCACATTTTCATCTCAGGGACTTGCACATGCATAGAGTTTAGTATCCTTGGGGTTCAGCTCTGGAACCAATGGGGAGATGGCTGTATAGTTGTGTATCATTAGACTTCTCAAACTTCTCAAGTGCATGGTGTATTTTTGTCAGTAGCATTTCTTACAGCTCTCTCTCTTCCTCCCCTCCCTCCCTCCCGTTTGTGATTTCTAGGGCAGCTGCATTTGCCGAGAAGAGTGAGTACTTGTGGGGTGATAATGTGGATGGGTGGGGGGAGGTGCACAGGTCACATGGTTGATTTAGTGGATCAGTGACAGCAACCCCAGTCTGAGTGCACCCTGATCTTTCGGCTTCTGCTACTTCCAGCCTATGTCTTACCTGACTGCCTTCTACTTCTTGTCTTCACCCACCCTCAAAAGATTCTGTTCCCCACATGCCAGGACCCTCCCTTTTGTGAGACATAGCTCTTTCTGCTTGTAGTCCTTGATATGACCCCTTGGTTCAGTCCACCCTCCTTTCTATTTCCTTGGTGCTACTTGTCCCCTAACCTGTCCTGAGTCAGCCATTCCTTTTCTGTGGCTGGGTGTGTTTTTCCACATAACCTTCTGTTTGTGTCCTCTCCTGGATGTACACATGTCATTTCCTGTTTCCACCTTGGTATCACCTGGTGTCAGCCTCAGGCCTCCTGAAGGGCCACCCTGACAGCACCTCCTCAACCCAGCTCCTTTCCTTTGTAGATCGTGGCAAGGTGATTGGCGGCTTACCTGACGTGGTGACCATAATGGAAGGCAAGGTAAGAGCAGACAACTGGGGACAGGTGGCATGAGTGTAGTGATGCAGGGTGGGACACAGTGCAGAAATTGCTCCCCACTCAGCCTGCAGGGTACCCACACTACCTCCCATTATGCTGTTACCCCTCTGTCCTGCACCCCTGATAACTTCTGCAAACAGAGAGGTGTTAGAGGGTTTGGCTAGTGTGTGTGAGGCACTGGGCTTCACTCTTTGTACTGAGCAAAACAACAAGAATAGCAGCAGCAACAACAGAAGCTAGTATTGCAAATCTTCAAAGACCAGCCACTTGTTATAAGGATTTTGGTGTCCACAGGGTCTGATGTCACCAGGTTCTGAGGTTCCTCTGAATGAGGTAGTGCGTCAGCTCCCATCTGCCATGAAACTATGAGCTACCACCTTTGAACGTGAACAGTCACAACTTCTTTAATGTTAAAGAAAAGAAAAAAAGACTGTTATAATTTCCAAGGTCATTTTAGAATCCATGATTGAGGTTTTAATTTGTCTCTCATCAGTGGAATTATTGATATCTAATTGGCACTTCTGCTGCATGATTCTAGCTCAATGTCGTGGGGACATAGGTACTTGAAGGACTTTATTAGGCCCAAATGCAAAATTTATAGAGCTCTTAAATAGCCAGTGAAAGCACAGACAGCCCCTGAGATGGAGTAACCGTGACATCACAGAAGGTATGAATGTGGAATTAATAGTTATGGGCTGCAGGTTTGTTGAGCCCAGGCAAGGTAGGAGATACAGAGGTATAGTCTTTGGATTTTCCAGGAGAATTGGGAACACAGACTCCTAAGTCTAAATGTAAAGCAAGTATAGGGGCTAAAGGATGGTCCTTTAGGAGAGAAAGAGAAAGAGTTCCTCTTAGAAACAGGGTGGTGCTTCAGCTCCCAGCACCCATGCTGACTCACAACCTCTGCTGATGCTGACGCCAGGGGATTTAATGCCTTATTATTCCTTCCACAAACAGCTATACTCACACAGACATCCCCTTATACAGACATGCAGGAGTGCACATAAATGAGAATAAAAACAAACTTAAAACATTTCAAAATAAGTTCAGCGGCACAGTAACAGTGACCCCATAACCCTCAGGCCCAGCTTGGAGCGTGGAATAAGCAGAACCATTTCCACAGCTCTTCCTTGGGCCCTCCTCCACAGCACAGTGCTCCTCTCCTCTCCTCCCCCACAGCATAGTGCTCCTCCCCCTCCTCCCCCTCCTCCCCCATAGCATACTGCTCCTCTCCCCTCCTCCCCCACAATACAGTGCTCCTCTTCCCTCCTCCTCCATAGCACAGTGCTCCTTTCCCCTCCTCTCCCTCCTGCCCCACAATACTGTGCTCTTCTCCCCTTCTCCCTTTGGAGCCTGTGTGGATGAAGGGTTGTAGATGTAATGGATAATTAACAGGGGCCAGTGGGCACAACAGAGATCAGTATGCTTTTTCTTTCCTTTTAACATTCACTATTGGAAAATTCCACATGTTTTCCATGATCAAGCCTACCCACCCCCTTCTCTCCTACTCTTTTTCTAACTGTCTTTCTCTATCCACGTCTTCCCTCCAAAGACCTTGAACCTCACCTGCACGGTGTTTGGGAACCCTGACCCTGAAGTGGTCTGGTTTAAGAATGACAAGGACATTGAGCTAAGCGAGCACTTCTCCGTGAAAGTGGAACAGTCCAAGTATGTCAGCCTGACCATTCAGGGGGTGACTGCCGAGGACTCGGGCAAGTACAGCATCAACGTGAAGAACAAATATGGAGGGGAGAAGATTGATGTCACGGTCAGCGTGTACAAACATGGGGAAAAGATCCCAGACATCTCACCTCCCCAGCAGGCCAAACCCAAGCTCATCCCAGCCTCTACCTCATCTGAGTAAGGGGGTCCCCCCTGCCCCAGGCTGGAGAGATGGGCATTCAGGGGCATTTGGAAGTCTTAGGATGTTGTACGCTGTGCTGAGTGGATGCCAGTTCTGAGTGATACCACATGTGGCAAGATGGGTGACTGCACATCAGGCTTTTGATTTTTGCACTTTGTGATTCAAGGTTTATGTGTGAAGGAAGAAGCTAATGTTTTTGTGTGAGCTCAAGAGTAGGTGGCAGTGGAAAGTGAGCTGAGTGAGGGGGGCTGACAGGTCCAGGATCATGGGTGTGTGGAGTGATGGTCTAAGCATGTGGTGGTCTAGATAAAGTTACCATCATCCTGAGGGCAATGGAGGGGCCTGCAGGACACATCTCAGGAAACCCTTTTTGGAGCCTTTGATCGTGTTACCTGCTTACCTTTTTTTGTCTTGCTTTAGACTAATAAAAAAAAAAAAAGGCATCATGCTGTGATTTCTGTGCCAACATCTGTACCAACATGTCTACCTACATGTCCTTGTCTTGGCTCAGTGAGTTTCTCTGGTTTTTGTACTTCTGTGGTGTGCAGACCATGGGTCATATCTAAAGAGCCAGGGGTAGGCGACAGTCTCCCAGAGAGTCCCCTCTTGCAGCTCCATCCACTGACAACACAGGCAGAGAAGGACCTTCAGTTAAGAGACCTGAGAAATGTGCATTCTGTGAGGCTCTCAGATCATGGATTTAAAGACTTTTGCAGAGGAGCAAAATGTATATGTGGCTGTGCCCTGTTCTAGGATACTAACTAATCAGGCAGAGATTCCAAGGGAAGCAGCCCCATTTTAGAAAGGAGCACTGAGGTAGCCACCAAGGAAAAACGAATGGAATCCTGGCTGAGCGCAGACCTGCTCCCGTGAAGTTGAGCAATGTACTGGGTGAACGCAGGCTTCCTGTAAGAGGCCCACGTCCCTCTTTATACTTCACTAGTAGCATAGTTGCTTTGTAGCCAAAAGAGGGTCCTAGGTTTGAGAGACCAAAAAGAATTAAAATCCGTATCTCAGGGTCACTGAGGAAGGATTTAAGAAGCAAGCTTAAAGACCGGGGAACAGCCGCAGGGAGGACCAACTTTGCCACATTCCTTCCAGCCCACGGGAGATAGAGTTGCTAAGAGACTGCCCAAGAGACCCCTAGCCACATCCCTTCCTGCCCACTGGGTACTAGAAAACCAGACCAAACGGTCCCCAGCTCGTGACTGAAGTCACGTATTGCTGCTGTGCTGTCACCTCTCTCCCCTGGCAACAGCCAATCGGCACAGGACAGAACATTCCAACCAAAACCCGAGCCCAGATACTCCCCCCAACAAGAGAGAACACAGAACTACAGAGCCGTTTGTGATTTTGGTGCCCTCTCGTAACCTATCATTTTAAAACACAAGACCCCCTTATGTATCTTAACCAATAGGCTATTGCCAAGCTGAGACCCCCCCCCCCCGCCCCGCTTTGGGAGTGCTGGGGGGAGGGACCTGTAAGTTACCCTGAGCGCAGAGAGTGAGGCCTCCTCCGTGGACCACTGCATTGGTCGTGGCCCGGCTCAAGCTGTAAATAAAGCTCCTCGTGCTTTTGCATTGGTTTCAACTCCTGGTGATTTTTGGAGTACTTGAGAGACAGGCACAACATTGTGGGGGGCTCATCCAGGATCCCCCAAAAACCCTAGGAACCCTAAAACCTGAGGATCCAAACCCAGGTAAATGCAGTTGTCTTGGCCAAGTGTCCTGTCTTTGTCTTTATTCTGTGTCCTCTAGTGAGAGCTTAAAGCAGCTGCACCATGTAAGAGGTGGCAGGGAGCGGTCTTTGTGGAGACCCTGGAAGACATTGTGGGATACCACAGCCATGGGGGCCTAAGGGACGCTTAAGATGACTTACAAGAAAAGTTTCAGAGATTCAGTAACCATGGCAGCCAAGGTGTATAATAATAGGGTAAGTGCAGAGGAAAAACAAGTGAGTATCAACCAGAAATACCAGAAAGACATGGCAACCATGATGGCCAAGGTGCACCTAGCTGCCTCCTGGGGCCAGAAGATCACTGCCAACACCTAAAATAGCTGATAAGCAACCCTGAAGGTAAAGGGCAAGGCAGGGGGAAGCTGAGACTGGGTCGCAGCCCGTGTGCTTTCTGCAGGGAAGTAGGGCATTGGGCAAAGAAATGCCCCCAAAGGACAGGAAGCAGAAAGATAGTCCCCCTGGGGTCAGATCATGGGGAGGACTGAAGGAGATGGGGTTTGGAGCCCTTTCCCAAACGTAGGGTAACCCTAAAAGTGGAGGGGAAACCTGTGAACTTCTTGGTTGACATGGGGGCCTAACATTCAGTCTTGTTACAACCGAAAGGCCTGCTGTCTAATAAAATGGGTGGAAGGGGCCACCGGAATGAAACAATATCCATGGACTACCCAAAGAACAGTGCACTTAGGGATGGGCCGGGTAACCCATTCACTTATGGTGATACCAGATTGCCCTTACCCCCTGCTGGGAAGAGACCTCCTAACTAAGCTAGGAGCCCAAATACATTTCTTCTCAAATGGCACTGAAGTTCTTGACTGACAGGGGACCCCATTCACGTCCTCACCACCACCCTTGCAGCTGAAAACAGACTTTTCAGTCTAGCCATAAAGCCAGATAAAGACACAAGCCTGGCTGAATGACTTCCCTCAGGCATGGGCAGTAATGGGGAATATGGGGTTGGCCAAGCACAGGCCACCCATTTTCATTGAATTAAAGCCTGGCACAGATCCACCCAGGGTCCAGCAATACCCGATGCCTTTAGAAGCTAAAAAGGGGATCAGTCCTCATAACTAATGGCTGTTGGAACTGGGAGTTCTCAAGCAGTGTTAGTCAACCTGGAACATGGCCTGCTGAGCTGGCTGCATGAACAAAGGCACTAACTCTAGGGAGGAACTTGAGGCTAAACGCGTACACTGACAGCTGATATGCATTTGCCTCCACCCATGGCATAGCACCATCTACAGGGAGAGAGACTTATTAACAGCTGAAAGAAAGAGTATTAAAAACAAAGAAATATAGGCATTAATGAAAGCCCTTTGTCTCCCCGAGAGACTAGCTATCATTCACTGCCTGAGACATCAGAAGGGGGACTCACCTACAGCTCTAGGAAACAACTGAGCTGACCAAGTGGCAAAAACAATTGCATTAGAGGCCGAGCCCTCCCTGGCCCTAGTTGATCCTGGAGACCTGGTCCTCCCCAAACAACCAGACTACTCCTTGGAGGGCATTCAACGGGTCAGAAAAACTGCCTATGTCTCAATTTCTACATGGGTGGTGGAAGTCAGTAGGAGGAGACCTGGTAATACCTGAAAAGGTAGGGACAAAGATGTTAAGGCAAATTCATCAGTCTTACCATATGGGCATCCAAAGGATGCAGGAATTGGTCCAACAATCCAAACTATTGGTTAAAAATGAAAATTTGAAAATTGAAGGCATTGTTGTTAATTGCAAGGCAGCCGATTGACAAATGCTATGACTAATGGTAAAAATGTAGGTACCAGTTTGCTAGGTAAGAGACCTAGAGCCTACTGGGAGGCAGACTTCACGGAAGTGAAACAGGGTAAATATGGCTACAGATATTTGTTAGTTTTTGGAAACACCTTTTCAGGATGGACAGAAGCCTTCCAGACAAAACACGAGACAGCACAGATAGCAGCCAAGAAGCTGTTAGAAGACATCCTTCCATGGATTTCTTCAGTAAATAGGGTCAGACAATGGACCGGCTTTTGTGTCCAAGGTGAGTCAGAGTTTGGCCACAGTTTTGGGGATTGATTGGAAGTTACATTGTGCCTACAGACCCCAGAGTTCAGTACAGGTAGAAAGGATGAATAGAACCCTAAAAGAGACCTTAACGAAATTGACCTTGGAGACAGGCAGGGACTGGGAAGTTTGCCTTCCTTTCATGCTCTATTAAGTGTGAGACTCCCCATACCCAATGGGACTTACCCCTTTTGACATTATGTTTGGAGCCCCTCCCATCATCATTCCCAACCTCCAGGCTGAGGTCATAGTTGAATTTGAGCACCTGGATCTGCTAGTTGACCTCAGGGGAATACAGTGATCTCATGAAAATGTCTGGCCCAGACTAAGAGCTCTTTGTCAGTCAGGCCCCTTACCAGAACCTCACTGGTTCCAACCAGGAAATTGGGTCTACATCAGAAGACATCATTGGAACCGTGCTGAAAAGTACCATATGTGTATTGCTGACAACTCCAACCACATTGAAGGTCAACAGCATTGCAACTTGGGTCTATCACACACACACACCAAGCCAGCCAATCCCTTTGTGACTAAAGACCCCCAAGCATCATGGATGGCATAAAAAGACCCCCAAAATCTCCTGAACCTCAAGTTACAGTGGTCATGATGGGGCTGCTACCTGTAGTTGTAGCCAAGCCAGGGTTTCCTCTTAGCCCCCGTGAACCCCTTAAAATAACCTGGACTTTTGTAGATAACATCACAGGAGGTATCTTGTACCAGGTATCTCAGGTTGCTCCTGATGGTACCTGGTTTCCAGATCTCACCTTTGACCTCCAGGATCGTTCCAGGGCAGCTTCTTAAGCCCTTTGAGCTCAAGGAGTGCACGAAGGAGCACTATTTCTGCAATTGCCAGACACACAAAACCCAGGACAAAGCTTGGAGAAACCAGCGGGGGTGGGGTAGGTGGGCAACCAATTCTACTGTAAATCATGGGAATACATGAGTACAGGGGACATATGGTGGAACACTGCAGTGACAGACAACTTGATATAAGTGAAGTGAAGCAAGGAGTATCTAGGAGATGCACATAGGGTAGATGTGAGAACCAAAAAATGCAATCCTATAATCTTAAAATTTAGAGAAAGAGGAAAATCAGCAACCGGTTGGGAATTAGGAAAAACTCGGGGACTAAGAACATATGGGCCTCCAACTCAGTCAGAGCTCAGTCTTAGAAGGACCAGTAGCAACACTGAGCATAGCTCAGTTCCTAAGGCCTCCCAGCTCACCACAACCTAAACTGGCCAAGGCCCCTAATAGGGACCTTGGGGCACACACACTTGCTCCCTAAGCAGCCTCGACTATTTCTGGGGAAATGGATAAAAGGACGCAGGACCTCGTGTGGGCCCTCATGACTCACAGCTATCAGGTCCTTAATAATCAAGGCTGGACCTTACTGATTCTTGCTGGTTATGCTATAATCCCAGGCCACCTTATCATGAAGGCATAGAGATGTTAGCAAATATTACTAACTCCTCAAGTTCCCAGTCCTGTAGGTTGCAACAGACAGGACACACTTGTCTCACCTTACAGTCAATAACGGGCTGAGTGCTGTGTGTGAAACAGGTCCCCCTAATCCACGAACACCTCTGTGAGCTCACATTACCAACAACTTTTGAGCATCAAGCCCAATACTTAGTTCCACCTGAAAGAGGTTGGTGGGCCTGCTCTACTGGGCTCACCCCCTATATCTGTGGAGTGTCCTCACCAATATTAGGGGTTTCTGCGTACTTGTCCAACTTGTGCCCGAGATGGTATATCATTCAGATGAGGATGTCTTAAAAGGAGAGTGCTACCAGGGCTGGGACTGGCAGAGGCAGGAACAGGAATCTCGGCCTTAGCATTACAGAGCTCTAGCTATGCCGGCCTTTAGCAAGCAATAGATGAAGACATCAAAGGGTTAGAAAAGTCCACCTCCCATTTGGAAAGCCCTCTCAACTCCTTAGTGGAAGTAGTACTGTAAACCAGGAGGGGCTTGAACTTGCTTCACTTCAGCAGGGAGGGTGTGTGCAGCAAGAAGAATGTTGGTTTTATGTTAACCATTCTGGAGTAATTAAAGAATTGTTAGCCAGAGTCAGAGAAAGCCTAGAGAGACACCAAAGAGAAAGAGAAGCAGCCCATGGTTGGTTTGGAACTTGGTTTAACTCGCCCCCATGGCTAACAACCTTAGTTTCTACCTAGCTAGGCCCATTGTTAACCCTGATCTTACTACTCACTGTTAGCCTGTGTATTCTTTTTTTTTTAAAAAGATGTATTTATTATTTATACAATATCTGCCTGCATGTGTGCCAGTAGGTCAGAAGAGGACACCAGATCTCATTATAGATGCTTGTGAGCCACCATGTGGTTGCTGGGAACTGAACTCAGAACCTTTGGAAGAACAGCCAATGCTCTTAACTGCCAAGCTATCTCTCAGCCCTGGCCTGTGTATTCTAATAGGTTAGTTACATTCACTAAACAAAGATTGGACATGATGGCGCAGTATTTGGACCTACAGCAGACAGAAACAGAAGAAGAAGTCTCTGGAAGACCCATGATTGGGCCTTCCACATACTTGTTGGGGGGAGGGGGATGAGATACCAAAAAGAATTAAAATCCGTATCTCAGGGTCACTGAGGCAAGGTTTTAAGAAGTAAGCTTAAAGGCCTGGGAACAGCTGTAGGAGGGCCAACCTTGCCACATTTCTTCCAGCCCACTGGAGATAGAGTGGTAAACAGATCGCCCAAAAGACCCCTAGCCACATCTCTTCCTGCCCACCAGAGATACGGGCACTAGGAAACCAGACCAAACGGTCCCCAGCTTGTGACTAAAGTCACGTAGTCCTGCTGTACTGTCACCTCTCTCCCCTGGCAACAGCCAATTGGCACAGGACAGAACATTCCAACCAAAACCCGAGCCCAGATACTATCCCCAGCAAGAGAGAACACAGAACTACAAAGCCGTTTGTGATTTTGGTGCCCTCTCGTAACCTATCATTTTAAAACACAAGATCCCCTTATGTATCTTAACCAATAGGCCATTGCCAAGCTTGGACCACCCCCTGCTTTAGGGGTGCTGGGGGGACAGGGAAGGACCTATAAGTTACCCTGAGACCAGAGTGCAAGGCTGCCTCTGGATACCAGTGCATTGGTGATGGTCTTGGCCTGGCTCAAGCTGTAAATAAAGATCCTTGTGTCTTTGCATCAGTTTCATCTCCTGGTGATTTTGGGGTACTTGAGAGACAAGCAAACCATTTCTGAAGTCCACAGACAATAAACTGCAGTGTGTATCTTACATAGCAGATCCTGTCTCCAGTTTAGGAAAAGAAGGTCCCCTCTACAGTGCTGTTGTATTCTGCCCACTCCTCTAGTGACATGAAGGTCGCTTACAGCAAGCATACACTTTTATTCCTAGGAAATGTTTTAACCCAAGAGAGTCTGCACATGAATCTTAATGGCTTAGAAAATTAAAAACGATAACTAGACTCAGAAGTTGAATTTCATAATGTGTACATGAACCATTATGATGACGCCAAACATGTTTGTGACAAGAGAGGACAGAGCTGGTTCAACACTGGGACAGGTTGTGTAGAAGCATTTAAAATAATTATTCTTGACTTGAAGGTAACTTTGTGTCCACATCCATGGAGAAGGGATTGGTAAACTGAGGGCTGAGTCTTTCCCACGTTCTGGGGAATGCTTGTTGTCTAACAGGGCAGGGTCCCAGCCAGGTAGCATATGCACTGTGTGCGCATGTGACGGGGGCCATTTCCCTCCCATTGCCCCAGTACTGTACTCTTGGGAATCCCCTAAATGCAAACTCTGGCAGCTGGCTAATTCTAGGTGGAGGATGAGGTCCTTGCAGGAAAATGCATTGAAAGCAGGGCATCTGTAGGACCACCCTTAGTTCACCTTTTGATCCAAGTGGCTGGGAAAAGGGCATTCTGAGTGAAAGGGAATTAGTAACTGGTGGTCAATAGCCATTGCTGATACTCTTTTCCACTGTCTGGATGGAGCTTTGGACAGCATCTTTTGGGTGCTGCTCCTCCCTTGTGTGGACTTCAGGAAAGTCATTGCCAGTCCTTCCTCTGCCCTTTCGATAAAACCTTTTCTCAGGGGCCTGGTCTATAACCAGGACTCAGGGCCAGTCCTTTGAAATGTCCTTGTCCCTGTTTCATGTGAGAGCAAGAGGCTGACTTCAGAAAGTTCCAGTTGTTAGATGTTGCTGCCACCATACAAGCCAGTTCCTGATATAAGCCCCCACTCAGAGGCCACCCCCAGGTCAGCTGTGGATGCTTGGTTTATTCCTCAGATGTCCTGGCTAGTTTCTGGTCAACTTGACACAGCTAGAGTCATCTGAGAGGAGGTAATCTCAATTGAGAATACCTTCATAAGGTATTTTCTTAATTAATGATTGATGAGGGAGGGCCCAGGCCATTGTTGGTGGAGCTATCCCTGGGCTGGTCCAGGGTTCTATAAGAAAGCAGGCTGAACAAGCCACGAGAAGCAAACTAGTAAGCAACATCACTCTTTGGCTTCTGCATCAGCTCCTGCCTCCAGGTTCCTGTCTTGACTTCCTTTAATGATGAACAGTAATATGGAAGCATAAGCCAAATAAACCCCTTTTCCCCCAAAGTTGCTCTGGTCATTCATGGTGTTTCATTACAGCAATAGTCACCCTAACTAGTACACTGGAGAGTAGGGTCCATCTTCCTCTGGCATGAGCCTTGTCCATACAATTTCTTTTGAAAAGTGTCTATTTAGATCCTTGGCCCATTTTTGATTGGACTATTACTTTTTGCTATTGGGTTCTTATGTATTTTAAATAACAATCACTACTTTAATGCTTTACAAATGTACTTTTTACAAATATTTTCTCTCCAAGGCACAGGCAACAGAGGCAAAAATGAACAGAACTGCATGACCTGAAACGTTTTTCACAGACTAGTCAATAGCGGGTACTTTGAGATTATGTGGGAAATCTTGGCCCAGACCAATGTATGTGCTGTGCTCTTTGTGTTTTCCTCAGTGGCTTTACCTTCAAGTCTGTACCCATTTCTACAGTGTGGCCCAAATGTGCAGCTTTACTCCTCTGCTTGGCATTATTGGTGCTGGTCATTGAAATGACCACTCCTTTTAAATTTGCCTCTTCCTACTGCCTTTGTCAAAGATCAGTTGGCTGTGACTGTCAGGCAGGTTCATTTGGCTGTAACTATGGGGCAGGTTCACTTTCCACTGTGGTGTTTACTGTATGTTTTCTGGAACTTCCTCTGTGCAGCTGGGGGCTCCTCCCAGATCTTGCCTGTGTTTTCTTAAAGCTAAGGAGAGTTAATTGTCTTTCTGACTTTACTCTCTATAGTTCATTTACAAAATTGCACTTCATTTCTTTCAAAATGGATTTTCACTTTAACAGTAAAACGTGGACTTTTAGACACACCATGGAGATAATTATGGTAAGACCAGCCAAATTCATATCTCCATGGCTGTGTGATGAAGACCCTGACTGCCGACTTGATGGATTTAGATCTGGGTGTCTGTGAAGTC
This sequence comes from Acomys russatus, assembly GCF_903995435.1. Taxonomy (NCBI): domain Eukaryota; kingdom Metazoa; phylum Chordata; class Mammalia; order Rodentia; family Muridae; genus Acomys; species Acomys russatus. The sequence continues at coordinate 9,175,117 of NC_067163.1, forward strand.
CTTTCAGGGAGATGTGATTGAGGAGGGAAGATCCATCCTGGATGTACGTGGTACCATACGTTCTGTGGGCTGAAGTCCTGTGCTGAATGGAGAGAGAGGGCTAAAGGCACAGATATCTGTCTCTGCTTTCTAGATTGTGGATGCCATTTGACCAGCATCCTCAGCTGACTCACATCCTTCCCTGCCATAACAAATCCTTCATTGTTTTAAAAAAATAATGCAACAAGAAAAGTAACTAATGAGGGAGCTGAGTAAAATTACAGACAACTTGTTTCTGTTGGGACCTGGTCACAACACCTGGTTTTATATAGCCTGACAGTTGGGGCACACACCCACACCAAACACACAGGATGTGATTCCAGGGTGAGGCTACAGAGTGAGTTCAGGCACATAGTGCGGCCTGGGATAAGTTGACAGTCGTTGACCGAGACTAGGGCAAAGGGGACAGTCTGTTTAGGTGTCTTTTCTCCAGAGTCCAGCCATCTTTAATGCCACCTCATCTGTAGGAAAGAAAATCTGTGGCAGTGTCCCCAGTCAGCGTCTCAGCTGTGTCTTGGAGTTCACGCTCCCACAGAGCTGGCACTGCTGGGCGTCTCAAGGCTGTCTTGCATTTCATTGTACGATTTGGTCCACATCCAAGCTAGGAACTTTTTATGACAGATGATATTTTCTTAATAAATTCATGTCATCATTTAATTTTTATGTGTGTTCCTCTGCACGCACACATGCTATGGCACACAGAGTAAAGAGGAAACACGACGTGAGTTGGTTCCGTCCTTCTGCAGTGTGGAACTGGGTCCCATCTTCCTCCTTTCTGTTGCTTCTTGGAGTTCAGTTGTAAAACAATGGCACCCTGACACATGTTAGTTTTTAGTCAAACGATTCTTGCTTCTTTACTAGCAAAGAGGAGGCCACCAGCTAGCTTTCCTGTGGTCATTCCATAAATAGCCACTAGGTGGTGCCAAGACACTCAGCTCAGCCACCTGGCCAGCAGGCTTCCTAGGTGCAAACCCATCACTTAGAGAATGGAGATTGCTTTAGGCGTTAGACTTACCTCAGCGACAAGGACAGGTCTGGCAAATTACTGCTTCCAGGAAATAGCAGGTCGTTTGAAGGCAATAATACAGCGTCTTAATCTTCACGTGACTCACATTGGAAGGAATAAAACACACCTTGTGAGATATTACAAGGCTCATATTGTATCACCAAAGACATAAAAGTGTGTGATCTATCTCTACATTAAGTCAGGGGTGTGAATTTTAACTATCCCATGTTTCAGAGAGACGCGACAAAGGCAGCCAGCTTCCTCATTTTTCAAAGCAGTAAATTACAACATTGGAACTCTTCCTGTTGGCTCTGGGTGCAGCGACACTATCATCACACCATGATGGCACTTGAATCAGGACTTCCGGGGTCTCCAGGGAGCGGGAGTCCTTCTCTGTCCTTTCAATGTTCCCTCTTCCAGTGCTCCGCTTATTGCTCATATGTGGGAGGGGCAGTACCCAGAGAATCGGATTGGAGGCTCCGCCCCCCCCTACAAAGACCAAACGCAGATAGCCTGGCCTTCTTTTACAGAAATTTTAATTGGATCTTTGAACAATAGTTAAGAAGTGAATTGGGTGAAAGATAACAGATGATAGCTTCATTTTTCACTGGCTTAAAGTGATTAAATTCCTATTTAGACTCATTTCACCTGCAGACTCAAGACCATTATTTTTTTAAACAGAGCCTGTTAAAAACGTTCATCTGAGTGTTATGGTGAAGGAGAACATCCGATGGTATATTGACAATTAAAACAGAACCTCCAGTCAGCTCAATGTTATGGCTCTAAAGAAATGCCACCAGTCCCTTAGTGTCCCACATGACCTGCTGTGTGTGGTCCTTCACACTGCTCTCTCTGCTCCTGTTCTGATATAGAGGCTTGCCAGCTTCCCCGGACACACACATGTCATTTCTTTCAATATATTGTTTTAAAAACATGATCAATTCCGAGTGCAGTGGTAGAGACACTAAATTTTACTGGTAGGCGGCCTTGGGTGGATGACATTTCTTTTGTGCCTCTGTTCCTGTAGTGGAATCAATGCTCCTTGCACTAAACCACTTCCTTATGCACACAGGGACTCCATTCCGTGACTTTTGGTCTCTTGGACACACCATGTCCTCCATCCCACCAGGGGGGCCTTAGGTACTGTCCTGGGCATTCACTCTGCCCATCGGATTCCCTTCCAATGCCTCTTAAAATATGACACTCAATGGTTTTTGAAGTATATCTCAGATCTGCTGGGATATAGATGGGCTGAGGACTGAGTGTGGCTGCTCTGCCATCACCTGGCTGCCTGTGCACAAGATGGTCCACAGAGAGTAAGCTGTATCCAGGCCCTACACCAGCAGCAACCGCGGCTATTATCCACTTACCTTTCTTCCCATGTCCTAATTAAATCATTAGAAACAGGTCACAGAGATGATGAATAATAACTGGTCCCTGGCCTTCACAGGGTAAAACAAACAAGAAGCAGTTCATGCCTGAACACATTAGGCTGGCTGGAAGCCTGTAGGAGGCCAACTCTGATGGGCTGTAGCCATAACCTAGGCAGAAATTCATCTCAAGCAAATGCCTGTGTGGGTCTCAGAGCAGTGGGGATGGATGGCCCATGGGGCTATGACATGCAGACAGTTCTAGAATCCAGGAGGGAAACAGGACTGTCACTGCAGGTGTGCCATCCTACTGAGGCTCGGGAGGGCTATATGGCTGGTAAAGTACTGAGTCTTGACTGTAAATCTCTCATGGAGGCTGTTTTGTGCAGCCAGAGATTTGGAGGCTAGTGGTCTGGCCAGCAGGCCAAGATGCAGACCTTTAAGGAAATCATCTCCTACAGCTCTGTTTTCAAAATGTCCTCTGGTGGTTCAAACTGTAAAGGCCCGCATAGACTCATGTGTCTGAATGCTTGGCCCATAGCGAGTGGAGCTATTAGGAGGTGTGGCCTTGTTGCAGTAGGTGTGGCCTTGTTGGAGGAAGTACGCCACTGTGGGGGCGGGCTTTGAGGTCTTCTGAGCTCAAGTTACTACCAGTGTGGTGCAGCCTCCTACTGCTGCCTGGGGGTCAAAATGTGAAGTTCAGCTTCTTCCCCAGCACCAAGTCTGCGTGCCTGTCCCCATGTTTCCTGCCATGGTGATAATGAACTAAACCTCTGAAACTCTAAGACAGCTCTGTTTTCTTTTATAAAAGTTGCCATGGTCATGGTGTCTCTTCACAGCAATAGAAACCCTAACTAAGACATGTCCTTAGTATTTTCTCAAAGAGAAATAAACTGTCAGGCATAAATTTCCCTAGCTTCCCTTCTAATGATTGAGAAAGAATGACAAATAATGAAGAAGCCCTTCTCATTCTCTACTTGCTAAGCTACTTGAGTGAAAGGCTGCTTCTCTCAACTCCCCGCCTCTCCACTGTAGCCACCGGATGGACAGTCTTTTGAGAAAACTGGTTCCATATCTGCCTAAGGGGTGAAGGCATTTACCCATTCATAGCGTAAAAGACCAGCAGGAAGAAAAGGCCCTCAATGCCAAGGCAGCCGTGTCTGGAACAATAGCTTACCAGACATCTGAGTAAAGCTGAAAGTCGGGGGTGGGCAGTGTTTTTTACAGCAAGAACTGGCTTAATGAGATAGTGATGTCAGATTGTCACATGAACTCAGAGGTTACTTGGTTCTGTTCTCAGACAAATCTTGTTTGGCATTGTTCATGAACAAAGGATTCCCAGGTGGATAACAGTCTGGGGAGAAGCAAGTGCATGTGTTTAACACGCACAGCATGAGCCCAGGATACCAGACTCTTCCACCCACTGCAGGTCCTGAAAGAAGCTCTCTAGACAGGTGGGCCAGGGCTACTTACCAAAGGCAGGTGAGCAAGCCAGCAAGCAGTATTCCCCCATGGTGCTGGCTCCAAGTTCCTGCCTCGGGTTCCCGCCCTCACTTCCCTCAGGGATGGACTGTGATGTGGAAGTGTAAGTTAAAAATCAACCCTGTACACCCTAAGCTGCTTTTGTTCAGAGCTTTTCATTCAGCAATCGAAAGAACATTTTCTTTGGCTTTTCTTTTCCCCCATCCTTATAGGTATACCACACAAGTCTACTTAAATTTTATAGTTTTATAATTAAAAAGTGAAAACAGAGCATTTCTAACTCTCTCTCTCTCTCTCTCTCTCTCTCTCTCTCAACACACACACACACAGGTTGCAGTTTAAAAAAAAAAAACCCACCCTTTTGTGTTTCCTTCCTTGATTCTAGAATTTGCTGTATCTTACCTGAAATTGATTTATAAACTTCTCTTACCAATTTTTGTCCTCTGTTTTCATATGTAGTTCTATATATTCTTATTGAGAAAGACATATTGCTTCACTTTTTTTTAATATTGAAAGTATTTATAAATGAGCAGTGCTGTTAGCATCTTTGTGAGCCTGTTCTAAGGTGTAGATACAACAGTTGCCAGACGAGGAATCACTAGCCTCCCACTTTACCATGCCTTCTCATTTTCTCTTGGAAATGTTATTAATTTTATGCATGATCACCCAAATCTGGAGTTCCTTTGTTTCTCATGTCTGATTATACTTGACACCAGGGAAGGGCTGTAGTTTCACAGTGGTATGTTGCTACATTAACTGCTTCTACCATCAGTTCTGGTAGACTTCTTCACTCTGACAACCGTGCTGTCTGCAAGCTAGTTTTTTCTTTCCTTTCAGTTCTCATAAGTTGCATTTTTCTTGATGCATCTGTGAACTAAACCACCAGGATGATGATGGGGAGGAGGGAGTGCATCCAGAGTAGCCAATGGATGTGGAGGTGGCATTCCCTGTGCTTGTTGGGGATGATGGTCAACAGGCAATGCTTTGGGTGGGTACCACTGGCTACTTTCGCCAGTATTTTGTCAGAAGAACCACAATATGTGGCTAATGCTTTCCCCTTTAAGTCTGTTTGCCATTGAATTATGTTCATGAATGTCCCAATGTCAAGCCATTCTTGAGGTCCTGGAACGAGCATTTGTTTGGACATACTGCACCTATAAATAAATGCTACCAGATCAACCACAAATATTGTCTCAGGGATGCTCATGTGTATAAGTTCCATATGAAAGTTCAGCTGATGCTGCTGGTTTGGACATTAAGAACAGATCATGTCTTCCTAGCAAGTTCAGTAGAAATCTCCTATAATATTATACAGAACTTATATTCTTTTGTGATTTGCTTCCACAAATGCTTATAAGATAATTATGTGCTCATTTCAAGACAATTGGAACTATATATTCTATTTTAAGGTCCTAAGTTTGTCTAAGTCTGTCAAACTCATTAATCTTGAATTTCATGGTATTGTTTTGTGCTTTAAAATTATGTGTTCATTTTGTGGTTACATGTTTAGAAGAGTTTTTGTGCTATGTAGTTTGAAATGGTGGTTGCCAATATTTGGGGTTGTTCATTATTTTCAAAAAACCAGCACTTGTTTTTGTTAATCTTTCTCATGCTTTTTTTATGTTCTAGCTCATTATTTCTGGTTTCCTTCTTGCCTTCCTTATAGATGAATGCCAGTTCATCTATTTCCCATCTTAAGTTCTGAATTTCATGTCTCCTACACCACCTTACGGGACCTCTCTTTCTCACCTTCGGGTCTTCTGGGCCAGCAGGTTGTGCTCTTGCAGGTAGGCCTTGGACTTTGCTGCCTATGATGGCTTGAATGAGAAATGTCCTGCACAGACTCATCTATTTAAGCACTTGGCCCCCAGTTGGTGGCGCTGTTCAGTACTGTGTTGAAACTGTTAGGAGGTGTGGCCTTGCTGGAGGAAATACATCATTGGAGGCAGCGGGCTTTCAGAGTTTTAGTGCTGCTGCACTTCCAGCTCCCTGCTTCCTGTGCATGGCTGAGAAATGATCTCTCAGTTTCCAGATCCCACTGACATGCTATCCCTGCCAACATCTAACAGTCTGGGACTGGTAAGTCAAAATAACTATTCCTTAAGTTGCCCTTTTAATGGTTCCCCACCCCCCACCCCCCTCCCAGCAACAGATAAATAACTAATAGCCTCTGAGACTGGCAACTTTGGGAAGAAGCTCAGTTAAAACTATAGCTTTTTTAAGCAGAAGAGAACGACGTAATTCACACTGACACACGAGTATAGCCCCAAACCCACACCTAACATTATCATTCAACCCTGATGTTTTACACTCTGTACGTATGGCCAAGTGTGCAGTGACAAGTCCATCAGAAGCACACAGATAACTTCCATTGCCCGGAAAAATCCTCCATTCCCCATCTGTTTATCTCCTTCTGTGTTGGCTAGTTTAGTGTCAATGTGACACAAGCTAGAGTCATCGGACAGGAGGGAGCCTAAACAGAGAAAATGTCTCTATCAGACTGAGCTGTAGAATAAAGCTCCGTTAGGCCCGAGAAGACGCCGTGCTCTTCCGGGAGAATGCTGACTCCCACTCGCTCGCTAGAGCCGTGGGCCCGGCCGGGGAACCCTGCCCGCTCTGCCAGCCACAGCCCTTGCACAATGTGCTCACTTGTCCCGCACCTTCGAGCCCCCAGCTCCTGAGGACTTGGGGCAGCAGAGTTCGGCGGAGCTGCAGGGAGAGGTTGAGGCGCCAGGAGAGATTTTCGTGCAACGAAAAATTCATTTGCAAATTTCCCGACAAAGGTGAAAAGATCTCAGACACCACTGCCAACCAGAAAGCCGCCACTGCAGAACGTGAAACAATCGGAGAAGCGAACTGTTTAACCCAGTTCGTGCAGACTGTAAGCTAAGGCAAAGAGCAAACCACACGAACTGATACAGACGTAGACAAGGCCCAGAATTCAGACCTGATGATTGATACTTCGTCATTAGTTCCCGAATGTTCCTCTGTAGACATTTGAATCCTCTAAAGCAACCTCAGAAACCAGGAGACCTGCTCATCTCACTCACAGAGGGAGTGAGGAGACCTTGGAGGCAGGCTGGCCAGCGAACACACGCCCAGCTCCCAGAAGCAGAGGCAGCGCACCCTCGTCTGAAGTGAACCAACATCTTCCCCAGCGCCCTGTTTCAGGTCAAGAAGAAGATATTTCCAGCAGCACTGACAAGTCAGTTTATCACTGCCTTGCAAAAGACTACAATCTCAGACCAGACTGAACCCTCGGAAGAAAACACCAGCACTGACAACCGTCCAGGGCTGAGCGAGACTCCTAAGAAGCCACATTACATGGAAGTACTAGAAACCCAGTGCCCCCTCCTCGTAAGTTTAAGACCAATGTGTTACCCACACAACAGAGTGACTCACCAAGTCGTTGACAGAGGGGTGAGCCTCCGGCGTCCTCGGAAGAGGCACGAAGCAGACACAGGGCTAGGCAGCATCTTGATGACGTCACAGCAGTGCGCTTCCTTCCACTCCACCACCTGTCTGCACAGCTGCACGCTATAGAAGAGTTGCTGGCCCCGCGGAAAGAGCAGACAGACGCAGAGTTAACAAGGAGATGCAGGCAAAGATCGCAGCACGGAAACTAGCCGAGATACTGAATAGCAAAATGCAGAGCTACAATCCAGAAGGGGAGTCTACAGGGAGATGCCGAGAAGTGAGGGACCAAGACGATGCCCAGTCCTCGGATGAACGCTGAAGATGAGCGCGGGGAGACCTCGAAAGCTGACTGTTGAGCTGTTACTGTCTCATATCAAACTTCCTAACAAGGATCAAGATCAGATCTTGTTGAGGGATAGCGTGTTTTTAAAGCTACACAAAAGTAGCTATGGAATAAGAGCCCAGTTTGTCTTTCAGAAGATGACCTTCACGTGCTTGAACAGATGAATATTTGAACATTGTGTTTGGCTGTATTGTACTACAGTTTTGCAGTGTGTTGTGCATTGGTCTGGTAGTTTAGTGTGGTAGAGCACGCTTTTCTTTAAGATAATTGCTTTTTCTTTATTCTTACTCTTAGGAAACAGCATTGCTTACATCCCTTCTGGTGAAATACTTTGTTATCCCAGGCACCTATGGTGAATTAGGAAGACCTGGTTCCCTCTCTTGAGATGAAGCTGTAATCAAGCCTGCAGGGCATTTTCTTAATTAGTGGTTGATGAGGGAGGGCTCATCCCATTGTGGGTGGGGCCACCCCCGGGCCAGTGGTTCTGGGTACTTTTCTTAATTTTAATTCATTATAATTTATTCAGATTGCATCCTGATTGCTATCTCCTCACTTGTATCTTCCCATTCCCACCCTCCCTCCCTCTTCTGCCTATTCCCCTCCCCTAGACCTCTAACAGAAGGGAACCTCTTCTCCCACCATATGACCACAGCCTATCAGCTCTCATCCTTCATCTGTGTGCCACCGGGCCTCCCCGCCAAGGGGAAGCGGGTTCTATAAGAAAGCAGACTGAGCAAGCCAGTAAGCAGCACCCTGCCATGGCCTCTGCATTAGTTCCTGCCTCCAGGTTCCTGCCCTGCTTGAGCTCCTGTCCTGACTTCCTCCAATGATGGACTATGATGTGGAAGAGTAAGTCAAATGCTTTGGTCATGGTGTTTCATCACAGCAATAGTAACCCTGCCTAAGTCGCCCCCCCAACCCCAGGCCACCCTTCACCTCTAGCTCCTGTTCCTCCCAGAATGGTAGGTATCGTTCCATAGTTATTTTTCAGTCTGGCTCCTTTCTTCAGTGACATGCATTGAGGATCCCTCCATGTCTTTTTATGATTAGGCCACGCATTTCTGTTTACTGCTGAATAATTTCCCATGGTCTGGGTGTACCCCAGGCCTGTTTGCCTGCTGAAGGATGATGTCTTTGTAGCTCTCAAGTCTGGGATATTATGAGTACAGTTGCAATGGTGTTCTGTACCACAGTTTTGTGCACACACAAGTTTTCAACTTCGTTGACTATAACTGTTAAGTCGTATGATAAGAGTGTTTGGTTTTCTAGAGCGTCTGGGGCATTTTGCGTTCCCCAGTACCGAGTGAGGGATCTTGCTTCTTCATGTCACCCTGTGGCAGTGTCTGGGTGTTGGTTGTACTAAGAGGTAAACAGTGGTAGCCTTCAGCTTTGGTTATGTGTTTGTTTGTTTGTTTGGTTGGTTGTTGGTTGTATGACGTTTGCTTAATTCGATTGCATCTTACCTATGGCAGCAAGCCCAGAACAGCCACCCTCTATTCCTACTCCTGCCTCCCCACTTCCTGTTACTGGGCTTCATGCCCTGCAGATGCCAACACCAGTGTACTAACAGCGTCCTCAGTGTTTTCAGAGGGATTTCTCTACACCACCTAGTCTGCTGTGCTTCACAGCATGACCTCATAAAAGGAAAGGCCCTGGGCTCCTTTTCATGTGTTCTGGCTTCTGAAGGTGACAACACCATGTTTGTGACAGCCAGGTCATTTTTTTTATTGTTATCTAGGCTGTAAATATAATTTCTAATCTGCCATGTACAGTCCTTATAACAAGACAACACTTAGACATGCAGATAAATTCCTGCTTAGAAATTTCTTTTTAACTTATAAACGTTTATGTTGTTTAAATGACCTTTCTGGTGAGCGAGTTTTGGGCTGCTTGATCTTCAGAGATATATGATCTAGAAGCCAGAGACGGTGTTCTGGAGACAGTATAGAGCTGCTGGAAGTCCCTATTGCTTGTCACCAAACTCTCAGTTCCTCCCGACGGTGTTCTGGAGACAGTATAGAGCTGCTGGAAGTCCCTATTGCTTGTCACCAAACTCTCAGTTCCTCCCGACGGTGTTCTGGAGACAGTATAGAGCTGCTGGAAGTCCCTATTGCTTGTCACCAAACTCTCAGTTCCTCCCGCCACAGTCCTTCCAGCCCTGGAGGACCATGTCCACAGTGTTGTCCCTGTACTTCTGTGTCCGACTTCCCACGAACCCTGCTCCATTCATCTTCCTAAAGCAGGGCCTTTGTTCTCCAGGTCATAGTGTCACTCATTTGAATTATCCTGCTAAAGCCTGCCATTTAGTTCAACATAGCCCTTTACAACCCCTGGACTGCTAGAAGGCGGCCCCTTCTACTTTTCTCTGTTGAATCTGCACTCACCTTGTTGTGGGACTCACTCCAGTCCTCTTCCTCTCTTGGTCCTGTCTCTGGCTTTGTCTTAGGCCTGCCTCACATCACACTGAGATGCTTCTGTGTAAGCGGAGGTGTGTGTGTGTGTGTGTGTGTGTGTGTGTGTGTGTGTGTGTGTGTGTGATTTGATGATCTCTTCTTCCTCCAACCATTTGTACTCATATTTTGTGTATCTGTTTAACATGACTGTGCAGTTCTGGATCCACACTTTAAAATTTTCATATGAATGGATTTTTAATCCCCCCAAGGAACATTTATTCTTGGTCACTGGAATATTGAGTGTGCTGACTTTTCTGTGCCTTGTACACTTGATCAGTTCAGTGCACATTCTGGGGGGCCAGAGAAGTCCTTGTGCCTTCCACATGACAGGATAAGGACCCTGCCCTTGCTATGCCTTGGTTCTTCTTGTTTGGGACAATATATTCCTTGAGACCACGTGTCCCAGGCCACTGTGAGTGGGAGACTGCCGCATCTCGGTTGCGTGCCCCTCTGGTACACACTGGACCCACAGAGTGCTCCTCTTTTGCCAGATCTGGTGACATGAAGGCTCATGGTGGTCCTCAGATAATGTGGTTTATTTATTCTGGGGATTTTTACATCTACATCCTACTGTGCAATGCAACACATGGTGTTTTTCTTTTGTTCCCTGCTAACTAGAAGCCCATCCTCCTTTACAGTGATGTAGTCTCTGGGATATGTGGTTAAGAAAATGGAATTTCTTTGCAGAATTGCAGTTATGGGTTCCACTAAGCCGTGATTTCCTTAAAACCGTGCAGTTATCTAAATGCTAAAGTTTATTCACCTTAAATAGGAAGTAGAAATGAATATAGGAGCTATGGGAGTGATGGATCTGTTAACTAGCTCAATTGTGGTGATGGTTTCACAGTTATCAAAACATTGACATATGTACCATATATATATAAAACTTATACATAATTCTTACTTGTCAATATGTCACAATAAGACTAGAGGAAAATGGTTGGATTCTAGAGAGCCAGTGTCAGCTTCTCTACCTGATCCTAGAGAGGAGACTTTGTTTTCAAACAGATGTGCTGCGCACTGACTTTCTTCCTGTACCAGGCACTGACTTTCTTCCTGTGCCATTTTTCCCCCTTGCCTTCTGCCTCAGTTTCTTTGGTTATTCCCTCTTACATATTCTAGTGATAATGGTTTGGCTCTTGTTAGAGTACAGATATTTCCTAAATTTGGCCAAGTCTTGTTATAGTTTGTAAAGAAAGGAAATAAAAGTCAAATGATGAACAAACAGGATCTTCTGGCAGGTGCTGCAGGCACGTGCTAAGACGGTGGGCAGAGCCTGCACAGCTTGACCCTAGGGTGGCTCCTGTAGGCTACACTGTAATTCTTGGTTCACCAGATAGGAGTTGTAGCTCAGTGCAATTGTTTTTGCTACATAGTAATTGATCCCCTTAAATCTGAGTGAAGCTGCTTCTCAGTGAGGGACCTGGAGGTTGTGGTCCTCCTGGGATTAATTAGTTTTCTGTTTCCCTCAAGCATGTCTGCTCTGGAAGACCACTGTGGATGCCACTCGGTAAAGATGCTTGTCTACCCTGCAGACCCACACATCTCTACAGATTTTCTTTAATTTGTGAGCTCATTATTTACTCAAGTGTCTTGGAACACAGAACTACTTTGACATTTAAGTGTCTTTCCTCAAATTATTTTTATGACAGACATTAAATAGGGAGATGCATTCCCTGGGCAGAATTCAAGAAATACATAGTTGATAGCAAACAGCTCCCCTCAGGGTGTTGCTGTCATTCCTAGCATCTGGGAGCTGGGGAAGGACAGAGGTGGTCACTATTCCCACAACCCTGGCCCAATTAACAGGTTTAACCCAGCTCTCCCTGGGCACCTGACCTTAGGACCAGTAAGGGACCTAGTCAAGGCTCTTCCTGAAGAGGAATCAGGTTCAGCCTTTACAGTTTGTCTAGGAGGCTTTGGCTCTTAAATCCCCCAGGTCTAGGAGCAGAAGAGTTTGGCATTTATAAGTTCCCCTGAACCACAGCGAACTCAGAAGCAATTCTCAATGGATATGCAGGCACTTTACAAGATGAAACTCTACGCGGCAGGTCTAGAGACAAGGCTAAAGGGCCTTGCTCCTGGTTTCTTCTGGGATGAGTCTGTATATTTTCTCAGCTGCTGCCTGAAGGCTTAGCTTCTATAAGCCTGCATCAGGATGTTTACAGGGCAGAAAAACCATAGACTCGATGCTCCCTAGGAGCCTGAATAGAAATAAATGGACTTCTCACACCTGCCTAGGCTTGCCAGGGAAGATTTGTGCTCACACCTGGTCTCAGTTCCTACAGATGGTTTCTGAGGACTGGCATCTCCTGACAACAGAGCTTTGGAAACACAAGGATGTCAAGGCCACTGAGCAGCAAAGTGGGTCCTGAACAGGAGACCAGTTCTAGTGTGTTGTCTGGGCCCAGTGGGGATGTGGGCAAAAGTGCGGTCGGTTCCCATAGACTCTCTCTCCATGACTTGGAGATATGCTCTAAATCTTAGCTTCCCCACAAGAAAAGAAAGCACTAGAACACATATTTAGCACCCACCTTTTATATTTTTGGTTGTGAGCCTAGCCTTTAACAGCTGAGCCATCGCTGCACCCCAGCACCCAACTTTTAAAGATTAATGCTGAAGCTTTGTTCCTCTGTTGGGGCACTAACAGGATGTAGCTTATCCTAATTTGTGGGGGACACTAAAAAGTAAGTGTGGTGGGTTTTTGTTGTTGTTGTTGTTTTGGTTGTTGTTTTGGTTTGTTTTTTTGGGGCGGGGGGAGAAGTCCATGTGGCTCCCAGAATCTGTGGCTGGGCTGATTTGGTGACGTCTTCACTTCACAGGGGCAATGGGATGGGCCTGGGAGAGAGCATTTCTTCTGATATGCAGCAGCCAGAATGGAAAGTCAAGGAAGACCATACAAAAGACATATTCTAAGAAAAAGAACAGCACGCAGTCTTTAGAAACTCTAGTGGGAATAAGTGATGAGCCTGTGCTCACCCCCTAACATTGGAAACTATACTCACAATGTATTTATCTGCGGTTATGGCACTAAGGGACACACAGAGTGAGGAAACATGGGTAAAGACCGAGACTATAAATGGCATCAAGCATCGGTCATTGAACAGAAAGGCACAAGCACAGCTAAATAATCAAAGACACTTTAATAGTCAACTGAAGGTAGAAGAAAGAGAGCTTGACAGGGAACATGAAGACAGGTCACGGGCAATAAACACTGAGGAAAGAAAAGACACAATAACCCGTGTGTGTGTGTGTGTGTGTGTGTGTGTGTGTGTGTGTTTGTGTGTATTTGTGTGTTTGTGTGTATGTGTGTATGTGTGTGTGTGTATGTGTGTGTATGTGTGTATGTATGTATGGGTGTATATGTGTTTGTGAGTCTTTATGTGTGTGTATGTGTGTATGTGTGTGTATGTGCATATATGTGTATGTATATATGTGCATATGTGTGTATATATGTGAGTGTATGTGTATGCGTATGTGTGTGTGTATGTATGTGTGTGTTTGTGTGTATGTGTGTGTATGTGTGTATATGTGTATGTGAGTCTTTATGTGTGTGTATGTGTGTATATGTGTGTATATGTGTGTATGTGCATATATGTGTATGTATATATGTGCATATGTGTGTATGTATGTGAGCGTATGTGTATGCGGATGTGTGTGTATGTGTGTGTGTGAGAGAGAGAGGGAGGGGGAGGGAGAGAACAAGATTTAAGGGATCTATGGGACAACATTAAGGTGAAAGCTTTAGTTACTGGAGTTCTAGAATGAGAAGAAAGGCACAGGAGGCATATTAAAAATCATGAATAAATATTTTCCAAACTAAGGGATTAGAAGTGCTGCTCTAGGAAGCTGAATGGTATTCAATAAGATAAACTCAAGGACACACACATGCTATCATCTGGACACACACAATGCAGTGGCCAGAAGTTGAAAACAAACAAACAAATTGAAAACAGCCAGGACAAAAAAAAAAAAAAAAAAAAAAAGACCCGTTACTTCCAAAGGGATTCTCTTAAATTTTATTTTACTTTTGGAAACTAAAATATAATTACCTAATTTCCCCTTTCCTTCCCTCCATCCTATCCTTCCCACAATCCTCCTTTCTACTTTTTATATTCACAGCCTCTTTTTCATGAGTCTCCCTCTGCTCAGACCATGCATTTGTTACCTACATGCTCAGGATTTTGGTGCTGAGCATTTCGTACAGGATAACCCATTAGGGGCTCTCCCTTAGGGAAGAGTAGTTTTCTCTCCCTCAGCTAGGGTTAGAGAACAGTGAGGTTTCTCTTTTTGCCGTGTTAGCATGTATATTGGTACAATTATCTCCATAAAAAAACCCATAATGTTTTTTTAATTAACTCTGAGGATTTTATGTGAATTATTTTTATCTTATTTACTCTCACTCCTTACCCTAACTCCTCCCAGGCCCACTCCCTCCTCCACACGCCCTTTCTCTTTGTGTCATCCTCTAGGAGAGACCATCTCTCAGCAGGAGTCCTAGCCTTTGCTCTTCCTCCTCCTCAATATTCCCTGGACATTAGGAATAGGCGTTGTACTGCAAATGTGTTAATTGGGGACAAGTGCCCCATGCACAGTTGATCTCTGCATTTTGACCAGTTATGGCTTTCTAGAATGCTCTCCATATGTTGCAAAGACATGCTTCTTTGATAAGGAGTGAGAGACATACTTGCCTATAATAAGGGTAGGCTTTTTAGGATCAGGGGACCTGATGCCCATTAATGACCTCAGGCATCAGACAAGTACATGGTATAACTTTATCACGTGTAGACAAAATATTCATGTGCATTAAAAGTAAACGGAGAGCTGGGTGTTGGTGGCGCACACCTTTAATCCCAGCACTTGGGAGGCAAAAGAAGGTGCATACCAGTGAGTTTGAGACCAGCCTGGTCTACAAAGTGAGGCCAGGACAGCCAGGCAGTTAGAGATGACAGTGGTTTAGGATAGTGGCTGTAGTAGTTTCTCCTTTGGATTCCATTGTCTCAGTAGCAACTGATAATGACATTTTAAAATTATTTTTTATTTTTTATTTTTTAGCAGAAACTTCACAGGCCTAAGGTGGGGGGAGGGTTGAGATGACACATTCAAAGTACTGAGGGAACAAAGGCATCTGCCAACCAGGAGTATTATACCCAGCAATCTTTTCTTTCAAAAATGAAGATGAAATAAAGGCCTTGTTGGAGAAATGCTAACAAACCCACTGTTATGTGGGACCAGTAACTCTCAGGTCTCACTGTAGTTGGTGACATTGCATCACATGTGGGAAAATTGTTGCGAGAACAGGTTTTAGATGCTGTAATTTCAGGAAAGACAGCTATGTGGCGTGATGGTGTGTGTGATTTGCCTGACCATAGGTGCAATTTCAATATCAAGCTTCATGTTGTGTACTTAAATAAACCAAAATTATGTCTATGTGGCTGTTTAAATCTGTTGACTTCAGTCAAACAACACTTGATGCCTATTTCTTACAGTTTTGATCTTTTACTAAATTAGATAACTTTATTCATAGGGGACAGACCTGACACACATAATCACTACTCAAAACATTAGGGATGGTTTTACAAATTTGTCAGGAGTACATGTGCCAGTCATTGAGAAACACAAGGTGGGGTCTACTTCAAGATGCAATATATATACATTTTTTTTTTTTACTATCAAAATGTGAGCATTCCAAGCACTGTTTTCTAGGATCAGGTACCTTAATATTTGGCAATATTTAATTTTGAGTTTCATCTGATTGGAGAGCTGGATAAAGCCTAGAGGTCCTGGGATCAGTAAGTCTGGGGTTCAGCAGTGCTGCTAACTGGTTCACGTGGCTCTCTGAGAGCAGGAAACTCTTCCATATGAGGCCATTTGTGCTATCTCTACAGCTCTTCACAAGCTTGCTTCTCTCATTTTCAATGCGTTTGGAATTTCCTGTAAGAAAAACATCCACGGACGAGCTCTGGGAGGGATGGGTATAATTTTCACATCACTTATGTCATTGTCTTTGAAATTCCATTGAACTGGTCATCTAATTGTGCCAAGTATGTAAGATTTCAACCCAATCCACGCTTATACATTATCTGAGGACATGAGGTTAAACAAATGTGTCATTTGCTGAAATTGCAGGGTATCTGTCTGCCACCCAGGAGCCTCCAGTCTGGATAATAATGAAACCCATTTATTAGTACTTCTTGGATTTGAGATAAATTTCTGCTCCTGCTTCCTTGAGATGTAACCTGGCTGAGAAGCATCTACCATCTGCAGCCGTGGCAAGAGTCCTTCCTTGTATTATCACATGTTCTTCTCAACACTTAGAAGACTACACATCAATTCATCAGTGATGCACATGCGAAACCACCACTACTTGTGAAACCAATTCTTGCCTGTGTCTTTAGGAGCTTTCACAGTTTTTCCTTCACACTCCACAGGTCAAAGCATCATGGGAGTAATCATTTCGTTAAAGTATCCCACGTGCTTTATGGCATGGATCACACAAGCTAATCAGTTGGCTCCATTCTGAGAAACACATTTATCCTGCTCCTTTACTGTTAAACCTGTTGACACCCAACAAGCAAGTCTTATTTGCTCAAGCAGTTACTGAAAGAGAAAAAAAAATTTCACTGGTTAAGAAAAGTAAATTCTTAAATCACAGAAGGGACTGAGCACACATGTTAAATATTCACCTGCTCCTGTGCACCTGCCCCTGTGCACCTGCTCCTGTGCACCTGCCCCTGTGCACCTGCCCCTGTGCACCTGCCCCTGTGCACCTGCCCCTGTGCACCTGCCCCTGTGTACCTGCCCCTGTGCACCTGCCCCTGTGTACCTGCCCCTGTCCTGTCCCTGTGCACCTGACCCACTGTGCACCTGACACTGTGCACTTGAACCACTGTGCACCTGACCCACTGTGCACCTGACCCTGTGCACCTGATCCACTGTGCATGGGCTGTAGAGTGGGGCTTATGTGATTTTATATTAGATGCAGCGAGTTTGAGATCCTGTGTTGCCTGACTCAGGGCCATGAACATCCTATTTTATGGCTCACAGAGGCTGGCTTCTTTGTCATGCACAAGTCTCATGAAGTACCTGTACAGGTCTTGGCCAGTTTCAAGTGATTGTACCTTCTGAGTTCCAGTGTGGAAGATGCTGTAGGCCTGGGAAGCTCACTTGCATTTAGGCTTTGCATGTCTCTCCCTCACCCCAATGACCTTTTCTCCCTTGAGGTCTAGGGTACTTGGTGAATGAGAAGTCTGCGTTTGTGGACAACTTGGTTCAGTTGGCCTCCGAAGGGCAGGCTGTCCACCTACGCAAACACTCAGTCTCTTCACTTTTTCTTTCTCATCCAGGCGCAGGGTCACTTGGGCCTTACTGGGGATAAGGACAATGACACTAATAGCATCAGTTCTCTCTATCATCTAGCCTTCTCTGCGGCACCATTTGCACTGTGAGGCACTTGATCATTTATTTATAGCAAAATGAGTTCCCTTTTCTCATCTAAGCACAGACAGACACAGGCAAGGGGCCCTGCAACAGAATGTATTAGTTTTTTTTTCCCTCTGTGCTCAGACACCTTAGGAAACTACTTCAGTGGCTCCAGGCAGCTTTAGTTCCTCATGCAGCTATGTCTTGACAGTCAGGAAGTAGAGTTGGCACATGCCCGAGCTTAGCTGTCTTTCCCTTACTCCCTGTTTGTTCCATCCTGGCCCAGGCTATAGGACAATGCTGTCCACATGCAGATGAGTCTTCACACAATAGTTACTCCTAGTAACTCACACAGACACTCCTAGAGGTGAGCAGCACTCATCTTCTAAAACCGAGTTGGCAAGGGATGTGTTTGTCAGACAAGGGTGGATGTGACTTGCATGGAAAGAAAAGAACAATAGAACAGAAGATTGGGCACAGGCCTGGATTTCAGGAAACACTGTTAAGCTTATAGAGAGGAAAATGCCCCCCACCATACAACCAACGGCTGGTTTTGCTAGGCAGATTGGAAATCTGAACTTGGTTTCATTTGTCGTCAAAGCTGCCGTGGTGCTTCATCCAGCAAATGTGCTGGGGCCCTCAGGAAGGTCCCTTTGGCATCTTGTCCACCTGGCTTTCCCCACCTCCTTAACGTCTCTCATGGATACTTTGGCATCTCTTATCTGGGGGAGATGACAGGAAAATGTTTGTGTGGGGATGTTGCAAAGAGAGGCTGTTCTCAGATTCTTTCTCCAGCTGGTCAGAGCAGGCTGCTTCTGGAGTCACCTGCGCATTTTCCTTGTCCCCACACTGTCAAGGTCTCACTAGAAGGGAAGAGAAGCACGGTGGTGGTTGCTCTCATCTGCCGCCTTCATTTGCCACCACATTTCAGATTCAAGCTCCGAGAGCCCAGTCCTCATATTGATGTCAAGTACAGTATGCTTAATAACGGAAAGGACCCAAACGACGACCAATTGCTTATCAGAAGGAAGGTCCAGAAATATAATGTCCCAGCTCTTTCTAGCTTAGTGCATTTCTTTGTGGGGCAGAGACCCCAAGCCCCAGTGCTTAAGATATTGAGAACAATGCAATCATTAGCAGAGGTATGAATTTGAAAGCCACCATGGTCCTACTCCAGAACTGACACATGTGGACCTCACCAGGTATGAATTTCCAAACTCCAGCTTGGTATTTAATGCGGACTTTGTTTTATTTCCTGACACTGATGTCAGCCCCAGACATTTCTAGGGAACCACGACTTAGCATTAGTGGACTGAAAATCTCATTCAATTTTCTACTCACAGAGATTGTTGTGTCAAAAGCAGACATTGATCCCCTTGAAAAGGGATGAGATTCCATCTTACTGAAAATGTCACACATCTGAGAGATTATTCCTGGTCTAGTGTTGTCATGCCATACTTCAGAACAGGAAGACTTTGTTATTTTTAGAGCAGAATCAGTCCTAGGGTGAAGAGGGGTAAGGGAAGATTGCTGTGTGTGGGGTGTTTTGTGCCAACTCTCTGGCAGTGGCTAGGAGGGGTGAAGGGTGGGGCTGATGTCATCAGCAGGCTCTTATGCAACATGAACAAATGGTCTCCATACCCAGCAGGTGCTCGCCCTGTCAGCACACTCTCCTAATGATACTTAGACTTGTGTGCCTTATATAACTGGGTATTCTATAAATACTTCTAAGTCCAGCAGTAATTTGTAAGAGCCAAAGTTATCCAGCACTTGAGACTATCAGGATGCCGACATTTTGTCTCAGCACTTTCAGACGGGGCATCTATTAAAACCAGGAGCCTCTTTCTCCTGTGTGTGTCTCCACCCCAGTACTTAGTGGTTTTAAGAAGGAACAAAATTTGTGTCTTTTCTATAAAAAGTTTTCTTAAATGGTATTTAGAATACCGTCTTCTCAGTGACACTTGTGACAAAGTATGTGTAAATGGAGAAATTAGGATGATAAGGGGGAAGGGAGAGGGCTGGAGAGATGGGTTGTCAGTTAGGAACAGGTGCTACTCTTGAAGAGGACCCTGGTTCAGTTTCCAGGACCCACCTCAGGCAGCTCACAATGCCTGTGATTCCAGTTCCAGCATCCAATGCTCTCTCCTGGTCTATAGGAGCACCTGTATACACATGGGCCCATGCTCCTCCAAAATAAAAATAAATAAATCTTAAGGCAGAAATGAGAAGTATGCATTTAAATGCCACTGTTAGATTTAGTAGTTTATGTTATGCAAATTAAAATTTCTTATTATCTTTCATTGTATAAAATAAATTTAAGCAGCTGTGAATTAAGATATCTGTCTCTGAGGTTGTCAATATATTTTATTAAGAAAACTTTTATACTTTAAATTTCCCCACAATTTAGATCTACTAAATAGTTATGACTGTGTTACTGACACTTAGCATGAATTTACGAGAAAGGATATATTTTTAAATATATTTTGTAGAGTGAAGGTTTTCTTTATTCATTGTTTCCATCCTAGAACATTATGTCTATATCTTCTAAACAAAAAACACTTGATCTTCTACAAGAGATCATAAGTCAAGACTTTCAGTCAATCTTAACTTATACATCTTGTTGAAATTCTATATGTGGATTAAGTGCCATTAATGAATATGACATCTGATGGTCAAGAACTGGAGATGATCTTTTGTCCTAATGATCCTAATATAAGCATTTAGCAGCTACTGAAAAACAAAATTACATTGAGTGAGTTTTAAAATCTTCTCTACAAAGTAAGCCAACAGTAGCCCTTCTATATGTTAATGATTCTTATGCCATTTTATGCATAAAACGTAAATACATGCTGCACACAATCTTATATTTATTTTATATTATTTGTATTTCTAATATTTCATTTATATAGTAGTTCTGTAAAATGTATATTTTGTATTTATGACCATGTATTTATTGAAATCAACAAGTGATTATTTAAAAAATATCAGTGATTAGGATGAAAAACCATGTTTTGGCCCAGTTTTACTCCAGTTCCCTCTACTGTCATCTTCTTCTTTTTTTTTTTTAATTTTTTTTAATTAATTTATTCTTGTTACATCTCAATGTTTATCCCATCCCTTGTATCCTCCCATTCCTCCCTCCCCCCCCCATTTTCCCATTATTCCCCTCCCCTATGACTGTTCCTGAGGGGGATTACCTCCCCCTGTATATTCTCATAGGGTATCAAGTCTCTTCTTGGCTACATGCTGTCCTTCCTCTGAGTGCCACCAGGTCTCCCCCTCCAGAGGACATGGTCAAATGTGAGGCACCAGAGTACGTGAGAGAGTCATATCCCACTCTCCACTCAACTGTGGAGAATACTCTGACCATTGGCTAGATCTGGGAAGGGGTTTAAAATTTACCCCCTGTATTGTCCTTGGTGGTGCCTTAGTTTGAGCAGGGACCCCTGGGCCCAATTTGGCTATCCTATTTTTTCTACTTGTAGATTTCTAGGACCCTCTGTATCCTTTTATTTTGCTATTCTCCCATGCGTCTCTCATTTAGAGTCCCAATAGGATGCCCTCCCCTCTGTCCCAGTTTCCTGGTAAGTGAAGGCTTTCGTGGGACATGCCCCTTGGGCTAGTATGCAGATATAAGTGAGTATATACCATTTGATTCTTTCTGCTTCTGGGTTAACTCACTCATTATGATCATTTCTAGCTCAATCCATTTATCCACAAATTTTGGGAATTCCTTGTTTTTAATAGCTGAGTAGTATTCCATAGTGTATATGTACCACAGTTTCTTTATCCACTCTTCTACTGAGGGACACTTAGGCTGTTTCCATGTTCTGGCTATTACGATAAGGCTGCTATGAACATGGTTGAGCAAATTTTCTTGTTGTGTGCTGGAGCATCTTCTGGGTATATTCCAAGGAGTGGAATAGCTGGGTCTTGAGGAAGCCCTATTCCCATTTTTCTGAGATAGCACCAGATAGATTTCCAAAGTGGCTGTACTAGTTTGCATTCCCACCAGCAATGAAGGAGTGTTCCTCTCTCCCCACATCCTCGCCAGCATGTGGTGTCGCTTGAGTTTTTGATCTTAGCCATTCTGATGGGTGTAAGATGGAATCTCAGAGTTGTTTTGATTTGCATTTCCCTGATGACTAAGGAGGTTGAGCATTTCTTTAAGTGTTTCTGAGCCATTTGATACTCCTCTGTTGAGAATTCTCTGTTTAGTTCCAAGCCCCATTTCTCAATTGGGTTATTCGGTTTGGTGGTGTTTAATTTCTTGAGTTCTTATATATTTTGGATATTAGACCTTTGTCAGATGTAGGGTTGGTGAAGATTTTTTCCCAGTCTGTAGGCTGTCGCTTTGTTCTCTTGACAGTGTCTCCTGCCTTACAGAAGCTTCTCAGCCTCATGAGGTCCCATTTATTAATGGTTGATATTAAGGCCTGGGCCGTTGGTGTTCTGTTCAGGAAGTTGTCTCCTGTGCCGATATGTTCCAGGCTCTTTCCCACTTTTTCCTCTAAGTGGCTTAGTGTCTCTGGTTTTATGTTGAGGTCTTTAATCCACTTGGATTTGAGTTTTGTGCAAGGTGACAAATATGGGTCCAGTTTCATTTTTTTACACATAGACCTCCAGTTAGACCAGCACCAATTGTTGAAGATGCTATCCTTTTTCCATTGAATGGATTTGGCTTCTTTGTCAAAAATCAAGTGACCATATGTGTGTGGATTCATATCTGGGTCTTCGATTCGATTCCACTGATCAACCAGCCCGTTGCTGTGCCAGTACCATGCTGTTTTAATTACTATTGCTTTATAGTACAGTTTGAAATCAGGTATGGAGATTCCTCCGGAGCACCTTTTATTATACAAGATTGTTTTAGCTATTCTGGGTTTTTTGTTTTTCCATATGAAGTTCAGAATTGAACTTTCAATGTCTTTAAAAAATTGTGTAGGTATTTTGCTAGGGATTGCATTGAATCTGTAGATTGCTTTTGGTAAGATGGCCATTTTTACTATGTTAATTCTCCCGATCCATGAGCAAGGAAGATCATGCCATCTTCTCAGGTCATCTTCAATCTCTTTCTTCAGAGTTTTGAAATTTTTTTCATACAAGTCCTTCACTTGCTTAGTTAGGGTAACTCCTAGATATTTTATATTGCTTGTGGCTAATGTGAAGGGTGTGGTTTTCCTAATTTCTTCCTCTGCAAGCTTGTCATTTGTGTATAGGAAGGCTACAGACTTTTTTGAGTTAATTTTGTATCCAGCCAATTTGCTGAAGGTGTTTATCAGCTTTAGGCTCTCTAGTGGAATTTTGAGGGTCACTTATGTACACTATCATATCATCTGCAAATAGGGATAATTTGACTTCCTCCTTTCCCATTTGGATACCCTTGATCTCCTTTTGTTGTCTTATTGCTCTGGCTAGAACTTTGAGTACTATATTGAAGAGATATGGAGAGAGTGGGCAGCCTTGCCTTGTTCCCGATTTGAGAGGAATTTCCTTGAGTATCTCACCATTTACTTTGATTTGGCTATTGGCTTGCTGTATATAGCCTTTATTATGTTGAGGAAAGTACCTTGTATCCCCGATCTCTCTAAAACTTTAAACATGAATGGTGTTGAATTTATCAAATGCTTTCTCTGCATCCAAGGAGATGATCATGTGGTTTTTTATTTTCAGTTTGTTTATATGGTGGATTACATTGATGGATTTCCGTATATTAAACCATCCCTGCATGCCTGGAATGAAGCCTACTTGGTCATGATGAATGATATCTTTGATGTGTTCCTGTATTCGTTTTGCAAGTATTTTATTTAGTATTTTTGCATCTATGTTCGTAAGAGAAATTGGTCTGAAATTCTCTTTCTTGTTGAGTCTTTGTGAGGTTTAGGTATCAATGAGACTATGGCCTCATAGAATGAATTTGATAATTTCCATCCATTTCTATCTTTTGAGTAGCTTGAAGAGTATCGGTATTAGCTCGCACTTGAAGGGTCTGTAAAATTCTGCACTGAAACCATCTGGCCCTGGGCTTTTTTTTGGTTGGGAGACCATCGATGATTGGCTTCTATTCTGTAGGGGAAATGCGGACCATTAGCTTGTTTATATCTGTTCTTCATTCAACTTTGGCAAGTGAAATTGATCAAGAAAATCGTCCATTTCCCTTAGATTTTTCAAATTTTGTGGCGTATATGCCTTCAAAGTAGGATCTTATCATTCTTGAATTTCTCAGTGTCTGTTGTTATTGTCTCCCTTTTCATTTCTATTTTGTTGATTTCAATACTGTCTCTCTGCCTTTTAGTTAGTTTGGCTAATGGTCTGTCTACCTTGTTGATTTCTCAAAGAAACCAGCTTTTGGTTTTGTTGATCTTTGGACTGTTTTCTTAGTTTTCTAATTTGTTAATTTCCGCCCTGAGTTTGATTATTTCCAGGCGTCTACTCCTCGTGGGTGTTTCTTCTGCGTCTTTTTTTTCTAGGGCTTCCAGTTGTGTCTTAAGATGCTTATGTGCGATATTTCCAATTTCTTTTTAAAGGCACTTAGTGCTATGAATTTTCCTCTTAGCACTGCTTTCAATGTATGCCCAAATTTGGGTATGTTAGGTTTCCTCATTTTCATTGAATTTCAGAAACTCCTTGATTTCTTTCTTTATTTCTTCCCTGACCCAGGTGTCATTTAGCAGAGAGTGTTTAGTTTCCACGTACGTGTAGGCTTTTTGTTATTTCTGTTTGTTGTTGAATTGCAGCCTAAGAGCATGGTGATCTGATAGGATACAAGGTATTATTTCAATCCTCTTGTCTCTATTGAGCTTGCTTTGTGACCTACGATGTGATCAATTTTGGAGAAGGTTCCATGGGGTGCAGAGAAGAAGGTGGTATTCTTTCTTGTTTGGGTGAAAGGTTCTATAGATATCTGTTAGATCCATTTGACCCATGCATTGGTTAATGATGTTATTTCTCGGCTTAGTTTCTGTTTCAATGACTTATCCTTCAGTGAGAGTGGGGTGTTGAAGTCTCCCACTATTATTGTGTGTGGGGGATCGATGTGTGGTTAAGCTTTTTAGGAGATCTTTTCAAATGTGGGTGCCCTTGTATTGGGAGCATAGATGTTCAGAATTGTGATGTCATCTTTGGTTTGACTTTTACCTTTGATGAGTATGAAGTGTCCTTCCTCATCCCTTTTGATTAATTTTGGTTGAAAGTCATTTTGTTCGATACTAAAATGGCCCCGCCTGCTGCTTCTTGTGACCATTTGCTTGGAATATTTTTTCCAACCTTTTACCCTGAGGTAATGCTTCATTATGGGTGAGATGTGTTTCTTGAATGCAGAAGAATGTTGGATCTTGTTTATGTACCCACTCAAGTTATTCGTGTGTCTTTTTATTGGAGAATTTAGGCCATTGATGTTGAGATATATAATGACCAGTGACTGTTAAGAGTCTTAATTTTGATGTTGTTTCCAGTCGAGCGTTTGTGTAGTTGTGTTTTTTGCCATGGGATAGTTATCTATTTCCTGGGTAGTTTTGGTTGTAGCTTGACCCTTTGGATGGAGTTTTCCTTCTAGTACCTTCTGTAAAGCTGGATTTGTGGATAGGTACTGTTTGAATTTGTTTTTGTCATGGAATATTTGTTTCTCTCCATCAATGGTTATTGATAATTTTGCTGGGTAAAGTAGTCTGGCCTGGCATCTGTGGTCTCTTAGGGTTTGCAGGATCTCTGTCCAGGCCCTTCTGGCTTTTATGGTCTCTGCTGAGAAGTGGGGTGTAATTCTGATAAGTTTACCATTAAATGTTATTTGGCCCTTTTCCCTTGCAGCTTTTAATATTTTTTCTTTGTTCTGCATGTTTTGTGTTTTGATTATTATGTGGCAGGCAGTTTTTCTTTTCTGGTCAATTCTATTTGGTGTTCTGTAGGCCTCTTGTATGTTTATAGGCATTTCTTTCTTTAGATTGGGGAAAATTTCTTCTATGATTTTGTTGAGAATAGTTTCTGGGCCCTGGAGTCTGATATCTTCTCTTTCTTCAATGCCTATTATCCTCAAATTTCTTCTTTTCATGATGTCCTTAATTTCTTGGATGTTTTGTGTCAGGAGTTTTCCAGATTTGGCATTTTCTTTAATGGTTGATTCAATATCTGTGATTGTATCTTCTAGCCCTGAGATTCGTTCTTCCATCTCTTGGTTTCTGTTAGAAAAGCTCACCTCTGTGTTGCTCGCCTTCTTCTCTGAGGTATCACGTTCTCGTTTTTCTTCTATCTGTGTGTTTATCATTGAATCCATTTTCATTTTCAGATCTTGAACTGATTTTTTGATTTCTTTCATCTGATTTTTTGTATATTCCTGCGTTTCTCTTCCATTGCCTCTTTATAGGTCTTCAGAGCTTGAACCGTTTTATTTATTTCTTTCATCTGGTTGTTTGCATTTTCCTGTAATTTTTCCAGTTCCACTCTATGTGCTTCTTTTATGTCTCTCACCTGTTTGTCTTCGTCTTCCTGCATTTGATTACTAATTTTATTTGTTTCCTCCATTATCATCCTCATTACTAAGGATTTGAGGTCATTTTCTTGTATTTCTGTTGTATTTGAGTTCTCTGGGTTATTTTCTTTGGGATAGCTGGAAACTGGAGATGCCATGTTGTTTTGGGGTTTTTTGCGTATGCTTTTTCGCTGTCCTTTAGACATCTTGCCGTCTTTGTTTTTGTTGGTAGCTTCTAGAGTTGGATGGAGGTAGTCTGATGATAGATTCACTTGTTTTCTCACGATTTCCCTAGGCTGGGAGCTCCAAGCTTCACTGGTGTGGATGTTAGGAGGTTAGCCCTGTTGTTCTGGTCTATCACAGCCAGTGATCTTCAGCCCCCCTGTGCTGTGGATCCTGCAATTGTTCTGGGTCTCTGAATGAGCGTTGGGTCAGGCCAAGGTATCCACAGCCTTCTGTGTTCCCTGCCAAGTCCAGCCAGGAACACTGGGCCCGAACCACGGGCTGAACTCAGCTAGATTCTCAGGGCCTGAACCGTCTGCTGAGGTCAGCTAGGGATTCTGGACCCAAAATGCACACAGGGTCCAGCCAGAATTTTTTGGCTGGGACTACGCACCAAGCTCCGCTAGGGCTTTTTGGCCCAAAGTGCGTGCTGTGGTCAGTTATTGACTCAGGGCCCGAACTGACCACCAATCTCAGCCAGGAATTCTGGATTCAAACTGCACACTGTGTCCAACCAGAGTCTTAGAACTGGTGGAACCAAGCGCTCTGTCCAGCCTGTGCCACAGCAGGAGAACTGCGGCTGCTCTGAGTTAGCGCCAGTGGTGGAACCAAGTGCTCCACCCAGACTGTGTCACCGCAGGGGAGCTGCTGCTGAGCTGAGGTGGTGCCTAGGATGTAACTGAGCACTCCACCAAGCCTGCGCCACAGCAGGAGAACTGCGGCTGCTCTGAGTTAGCACCAATGGTGGAACCAAGTGCTCCGCCCAGACTGTGTCACTGCAGGGGAGCTGCCGCTGAGCTGAGGTGGTGCCTAGGGTGGAACTGAGTGCTTGGCTAAGCCTGCGCCACAGCAGGAGAACTGCGGCTGCTCTGAGTTAGCGCTGGTGGTGGAACCAAGTGCCCCGCCCAGGCTGTGTCACTGCAGGGGAGCTGCCGCTGAGCTGAGCTGCTGCCTAGTGTGGAGCTGCGTGCTCCACTAAGGCTGTGCCACAGCAGGGGAGTTGTGGCCGAAGCTGAGTTAGTGCCTCGGGCAGAATTGCTTGCTGGTCTGGGCCAGTACCTGGGACTCTGGGGCCGAACTGTCCACTGAGTCCAGTCTGGGTCCGAAGGCTCCACGTGACCCAAATCCTGCCCCGAGTCCCCTCTCCCACAGCAACTCCCACCAGCCACCACACCAATTGCCTCCACTGGAAGGCTATGAGCTGCAAACCTCAGCCACTGCCGCTGGTGCCGCTGGTGCCACTGGTGCTGCTGCCTCTGCTGCTGCCGCTCTGATCAGAGAAAATCCATGCTCCTCCCGTGTGCAGGGGCACACAGGTCCTCCGCACCCTGGTCCCTCCGAACCGTGGAGCACTCCCTCTGCCATGATGTTCGGACCTCGGTGTTCCTGGCTCAGAAATCTGTGCAATTCCCTGAATTGTTCACTGGAGCCTCCAAACGCGGTCCGCACTGCTCGCCGCCATCTTCGAGTTAAAATTACTGTCATCTTCTTCAGTGGTCAGACTGGGTAACAAATGTCAAGCTATTGGCTTGTAACCTTCCACTTAAATGAAGAGGACCAACAACATCTATATTGTTCTATGTATCTTCTGTCTATGTATCTAGTCACTCATCTATCTATTTCTCTATCTATCTTACCTATCATCTCTTTTTCTATTTCATAAATCTGTCTTTTATATCATCCCATATCTATCGATTTATCTATCATCATCATCTATCAATTATCTCTCTCTCTCTCTCTCTCTCTCTCTCTCTCTCTCTCTCTCTCTCTCTCGTCTCTCTCTCTCTCCATCTATTATCTAACTTATTCATCTATTTATCTGATTCTATGTGTCTCTTATAGCATCTATTAATCTACTTACCTCTTACCTATGCCTATCATCTGTCAAATATGTTAATTAATCATCTACACATCTGTCTATGGCCTATCACAATCTGCTCACTATTTTCTGTGGTTTTTTGTTTGTTTGTTTGTTTTTAGACAGGATTTCCCTACTTAGCTTTGTCTGTCCTAGAACTCTCTCTGTAGACCAGATTGGCTTCAAACGCATAGATATCTGCCCCCCAAATGCTGAGCTTATAGTGTACCACCACTGCCCAGCCACCAGCACCTATTTTTTTCCTCATTTCATCATTTGTCTCAGCTACATTTTGATTGATGGGAAGAGACACCATAACCAAAGTAACTTAAGAAAGAGAGAGTTTATTGGGGGATGGATAGCTCACAGTTTCAGAGGGTGAATCTACGACCACCACGGCAGGGATCATGGTAGCAAGAAGGCAGGGATTTTGCTGGAGCAGTAGCTGAGAGCTCTCATGAAAGAAGAGCTCACTAGAGTAAGCCCCACCATCTGTGAACCAAACACTCAAGTTCAGGGGTCCACACCATGTTTCTACCGTATATTACTTTCATATGTATGCATCTTCCATCATTAGCTACAGAACCATCTTATGTATCTCTTCTTTTATTTCAAAACCAGTCAGAAGTACATTATAAAACGAGTACAACACAATCACATGACCTACTGGGATTTTATAAAAGAAAATGGAGACAGAAAACCAAGGAAAGAATGAATACACAGAATAGAGTGCCATGGTGAGATCCTGTTGAATTATTAAAAATAGAAACATTTATTTCCGAGCCCCTTAACATTCAAAGATGATGAAGAGACCTAAACCAGGCTTAAGGAAGTGTGTGTGTGTGTGTGTGTGTGTGTGTGTGTGTGTGTGTGTGTGTGTGTGTGTGTGTGTGTGTGTGAAGATCTGTGGAGTTTTTTAGGGAGGGCTGGGAAGGACGGAAATGTTTCCCCAACCCGTGGGTTCAGTTATTCGTGGAGCGGTGAGGAGGGTTGCGACCTGTGAATAAAGAATGGGCGGGAGAGAGACAGGGGCCCAAGAAAACACTGCTTGTCAAGAGCCGTTTATTGTGAGGGGGTATTCAAATTTAAAGTGAGCTTCGGGGAGGGCAGGGAGTAGGAAGAAATGTAGTGGAAAGCTACAAAATCTTCTGGGCCAGGCCCCAAGGACAGCAGATGTGGAGTGGGGCGATTATTCAGAAGTCACGATACACCGAATGTTCTCTTTCTCAAGGTCAGGCTGGATCTTTTGTGGTTGCCAGGCAGAATAATTATCTCAAGTATGCAGACAGCTGTGGCTTTCAGCCAGCAGGGCCTCTCAGCCACTGGGGCAGGTCAGGCAAGGTCCTATGGCTCCTGACAGAAATGCACTTCAGTCTTTGCATGTTTAGATCATGTTTAATAAAATGACAAAGCGACAAAATGACTGTACGATCACTTGGAGTACATTACAAACACCCCCAAGTCTGTACTGAGCACTTGTCAGCTGCAGAAACATGAAGCAAGAACGAGAGGTGACATTTTCCACAGCTCACTGGGCACATTGCTGATGCTGCCCGTTCTTTTGACTCCTCTAGAGACATTTGTTAATTTCTTCTGTTTCCTCATGTACAGTGTTGATAGGTTGTGTCAGGAAACCCAGGCTTAGTCTGGGACCTCAGAAAATCATCTACTGTGAGGACAGTGTCTTCTGTGCAAGCATGCGCAGTGCCTGTGCAGGTAAATACAGGTCCTGGCAAGTCTTCTGTGTAAGCATGCGCAGTGCAGGTAAACGCAGGTTCTGGCAGTAGTTCTTGAGGACTGAGAGCCTGAGCAGCACAGTAGAGAGATCCCCAGAGCACTGAGATGACAGGACTTTGTGTCTCATGTGAAGTAAAGCCCAGAAAAACTGAAGAAAGTAGTAAACAGCAATGCGCATGCTCTAAGTATCCGTGAGGCACTGGCTCCAACCATCAGGCCTTCAGGATGTATATTTACTGCAGCACTCACCACAGTGGCTAGGAATGGAACCAGTCCAGGTGTCCAGCAGCTGAAGAATGGAAAGGGCAAATGTGATTTATATACTCAATAGATTTGTTTCAGATACAGGCAAGAATAAAATTATGTCATGAGCAGGAAAATGGATATAACAGGAGATAACTATCCAGAGAATTACATCAAACTTAGAAAAGTATCACAGATTTTCTCTCATTTGTGGGTCTAGGTTTTATATTAATGTGTATCTATATCTATACCTGTTTATATCTATATATCTCTGTATCTATCTCTGCATCTATCTATCTATCTATCTATCTATCTATACCTATATATCTCTCCATGACATGTAAAGGGAAACAAGACAGTTTGGGAACAGCAAGGAACACTGGGAGGGGATTATGAGAAAGGAGAGGAGAGCCAGGTACAGAGACTTACCCTGAAAGTACATTATACACTTGCATGAAAATGGTTGTATATAACCTGGAATAATAAAATGAAAAAAAAATATATATAAAGAGAAAGCCACCCAAAGAAGAAAAGATTAACAGAGCCATGCTCCCAGACTTGACTGTTCATAGAAGCTGCACACAGCACATACCTCCTCTGGTCAGTTCTGACCTCACCTCACTGACTTGGAGACTTGGTCAAGGCCGCTGATTACAGCTGTATCCAAAATCTGAAAAGTACAAGTGTTTTCCATCACAGCTCCCCTGTAGAATTAACAGCAGGTGCCATGTGCAAATGGGATGTTCTCTTGGGGACTGTTCCACACCCTCTCCTGAGCAGAAGTATGCAGTAAGGAAGTGCCCTGACTCCAGCAGTGCCTGGGATCAACACATTCATGCATCTGCACTCCTGTTCATGATGTGGAACAGAACATAAGCACAGTGGTTCCTCCTGATGATTTAGAGCCTGCAGAACAGCAAGGTGGGTGTGGGGAGTTCTACCACTAGGTCTTCGTCTCTGTCTCTCCATACTATGAGACCTGCTGTTGGACCAGGTCTGGATAGGGCCTAACCTCTACTATCACTCTTTTCTTTGCCCCAAAAACCATTTTTTAAAAAATCATTTGTCTACCCCGTCTCCTTCTGTGTAGTTATGTGTGTGCACACATTTGGCTACAGATACTTGTTTGTACTTCTGTATGGAGGTCATAGGTTGGCCTTAGGTGTCCTTCTCCATTGCTCTGTAAATTATTGGTTGAGATAGATCTGCCACTGAGCCTGCCAGTCACTGGTAGGCTATTCTGTCTGGCCAGTGAGTTCTGAGGGTCCTCTCTGGTACTAGAGCCACAGATATGTACAACCACATCTGGCTTCTTACATGGATATTGGGCATACAGACTCAGGTCTTCATGTTTGCATGGCAGACACTTGCCAACTGAGCCATTTCCCTAAACACATTCACTCAATTTCCTTTGAACCCTGCATATAACCGTGGGGAAGCTTATTACACTGGCTTCCAGTGAGCTACTTTCCAAAGAGCTGCTATGTGATGGAGAATGGCATTCCCTACCCCACAGCCTGGGCCAGCAGGTGACTTCACTGTCTCAGCCTCTTTCTTGATAACAGCTTTGAGTCTTAGAGCATCTCTGGCCTTGGTTCCAAGCAGGAGTGCTCTGGCGCCTACTCTTACTCCTGCTAACTGTGCCTTGAATCAGAACTGGGAAGCACCATGCAGGTGATTGACATTCCCTGGCCACTGCGGTTCCAGTTGTGAGGGGTTTTTTTTGTTGCATATATCCCTTTGTTGAAAGGTACATCATTTAATCAGTGTACACCAAGATACACCTGGTGGCCTGGGTTGGTAAGTGGCAGAGGTTGAGTTAGTACAACAGAGGTGGGTATACATAGATTTCCCATTTATGAAACCTTACTTGTTTAGAGAGGAGGTTCTGTAACATGAAAGCGACGGAATGCATCTGTGTGTGGTTGGCTGTTTTTACCTCTGCACATCCAGTCCAGGTAAGAAGAGCGAGCATTTTGTGTTTGTCCATTTCTTGCAGTGAGCAGCCCAGCTGCTGAGGACAGAATCATGCCAATTCAGCCAGGTAAAATCTAGTAAAGCAGAAATTATAGCCAAGGTGATGAAGGAAAATTTCCAGGAAGTACTCAGTGTCAGAAATACAGTTTATGGATGGGCAATCTTGGAATGAAGGTGCTGAGAAATTCATGAGGTAGGGGCTCATGGTAGCCAAAAACTGCCAGGAAGGATTCAGACCCCAGCCTCCGAGTTCCAATAGTTGGATTCTAAGGGTGGGATGAGGTAGAAATCACAGAGGGCTTTGGGCTGTCTGAAGGTAATAATCATGGTAGAATCTAAGCAGCAGGAGTGTGATGTGACTCACTGGTGGGACCTGGTGTGGTGTGTGGGTGACTTCATGGATGTTGATCTTGATCACTGGGTTATAGTGAGCCCCATATGTCACTGATGTTGTCTGTAGGGCTTCTGTGGCTAGTGGCCTGTCCGGTGGACAGTCACATTCTGTCAAGGTCGCACTTTCATATTAGCCGAGATGGACAGCAGAGGTAAAGGTGGAAAGGCCTGTCTTAGTGATGTGTAAAGCTTTTTCCCACATGGCTTGCTCTTCTTGAATGGCCTGCCTACCCCTCAGCCCAGCACTACAGTTGGAACTTTCTCTGTATGCCCTTCTTCCAAAGTTCTCCTTGGTTCAACCAGGTCGATCAACTTCGACAGACCTTAACAACCTTGTTTAGTCAAGCAAGACTTTAAAGACTGGGCTTCCCATCGGTTATAAAATGTCTCCACGAACGACATTCCACCAATAAAGAAAACTGCAAAATGAAATTCACAGTGCATATGAGGCTTTATTGAGCTAATCTCTTTTGCACGTGGAGGAGTGAATTCCAGCCTCCGATCTGGACTTTGCTTGAAACCACTAAAGCAAGGCAGCTCAACAGTCTGATTCCCTTCTGAAAGCTAGCGGGTCCCAGCTCTGAGTCAGAGCCAGGAAGGGTGTTACCAAATTGATAAAAACTGATGTAACAGGAACAGATATTGAAGTCAGGATTCATGAGACAATGCAAGTACCTACACACAACAGTCCTACTTAATGAAAGAATCGCCTGGTGTTCTGCTGCGTGGCCTTCCATGATGGTGCCACTCATTTCCTATGGACGTTCTCATTTACAATGTGTCATTTTTCATGCACAGCACTGTCTCCGCATCCTATGCCGTGCACTGTGTTTTTACACTGCGGTACTGAACATCTACTTTTCTATCTACAGATGTGAGAATTGCACAGATCCTATAGTTAATGAGGTTAATCTGTATACCATATGGTTTATATTGCTTTTCTTTGATCATTGGCAATTTTCCTCAGCGTGTGTATGTATGTGTGTGTGTGTGTGTGTGTGTGTGTGTGTGTGTGTGTGTGTGTGTGTGCGTGTGTGTGTGCGCGCGTGCGTGCGCAGGCTAGAGACTGACTTTATGTGTCATTCTTCAGACACTGTCTGCCTTGTTTCTTGTGACAGGGTCTCTCACTGACCTGGAGCGCTTGCCAAGTAGGGGAGGCTAGCTGGCCAGTAAGACCCAGTGATCCAGGTGTCTCTGCACACTCAGTGCTGGGACTGCAAGCATAAGTCAGCCACCATGCGGGGCCATTCATGCAGTATCAGAGAATCGAACTCATGCCTTTATACTTGTACCACAAGCACTTTACTGACCGAGCTGCTGCTCTTGCCTCAGTGAAATTAAGTGCTTTCTGTAAACACTTAATTTTAACAGAGTAATGGAGCTAGTCAGTCAAGTTTTCACTTTTTTAAACTGAATGACTCGAAGAAGTGTATTAGCGAAAGCTCTAGTGCTGGTGGGAGTGGGATGAATTAGGTTTTAGAAAATAATGTGTGAAAGCCAATAGCTCTTCATAGCTTTCTCCCCCAGCCTCTTTGAAAAATTTCACCTCAAAAATGTAGAAATTATATTTAATTGCCATCAAATTAGATGTGATGGTACACACCTATAATCTAGTTTAAGAAGTGGAGGATGGAAGATTACAATTATAGACCAGTTTGGGGCATATAGCAAGATCATGTTTTTTAAAAAAATAAACAAAACAAAAATCTCTCTGAAGTAGGTGACTTCTAGGTATTTTACCATTTATATGTAGGCTTTCATTTGTGAATGCCTGTGGTTCGAATTATTTATACGCCTGATACTATATTTGGATTATAATGTTAAGTTTTGTTTTTATAAACTTTAAAAATCCTAGGGCTGAGGAGATGGCTCAGTCGCTGTGCTCACCATACGAACACGAGGTCTGTTTTCCCAGAACCCTTGTAAAAAATCTTGCTGTGGTGGCATGTGCCTGTAACTCTAGTACTTGGAGGTAGGGACAGGAGGATCCCTGGGCCTGGCTGGCCACCCAGACTTGCTGACTCTATGAGTTCCAGGTCCAGTGAGAAACTCTGTTTCAAAAAATAGGGTGGAGGATCATTGAGAAGGACACTTGATATTGACCTCTGGCCTCTATATGCACATGCATGTACATATACATATGTACATATATGAGCATGTATGTATATATACAAGTTTGGCATAGCTGTTATAAGCTGTTGCATCTTGGGATGTTTGCTTAGCAACTCCTTACATTTTCTTATCTTTAAAACTAGGGTGACAAGCATCTTTATTATTTGGACCTGCAAAAAGGACCAGTAGTAGAATGAGCTGTCTTTTGTGAGGACATTTGGCATAAATTCTCTGATGAAAGGGATGACGGTGATGAAAGTGATCATGGCGATGACGGTGATGGTAACAATGGTGATGATAACGCTGGTGATGTTCGGAGTCAGAACAATGGTGATGGCAGTGATGATGATGATGGTGTGGCACTTACGGTGACCACAGTAACAGTGGTGAAGCTGACGGCAATATTGCTGACAGTAATTGTGTTAGTGATGGCGGTGACGGTGGTAATGACAGTGACTATGCAGTGGCGATAATGGTGATGATGACAAAGATGATATTGACATTAGGCTGTGTTATGGTGGTAACGATGCTGGTGCTGCTGCTGATGGTAATGCTAGTGAAGAGGATAACGATGATAGTCATCATTGTTACGATGACGACAATGAAGGTGGCAGTGGTATTGATAGCAGTGATGGTGGTGATTATAGCATGGCGGTTCTTATACTGAACATGATGCTGAGAACAATATTAGTGATTGTTACCATAATGATAATTTACCTCCCAAGATGATAACATTAGCGTTTCCTTAGATTGCACCACGTATCCTCTTAATGTGGGTGCTTATGGAGAACAGAGATTCATCCTCCAGAAGTGAAAGTGACAGCTGTAGCAGAAGTCCCTCTGAAAGTGAGCCAGAGGCATGGATTTGTGCCCATGGGGACTAGACATGGCATATACCATCTGTTAAATGGAGCTGCCCACTAGGATTTTATCTAAGCAGTTCCTTTTGTGAAAGAATAAATATTTTATTGTGAAAGACGGACAATGCCCATGGATTCTAACACATTAACAGAAGAGAATTGTGACGATTGCAAGTAATTAGCTTATTGTAGCATGGTCTATGCAGCTAAATTTTCTCCGGGGAGACAAAGCACTTTCAATCACACCGCACTTAACCTTTTCTTATTCCATTTATCAAGCCAAGCTTACAATGGATGGGCTTGCCTGGGCCTAACTTGCTTTGTCTTATGGTCTCAAGGAGAAATTGTGTATGTTTATTTCCCCAGTAAGGGGTTTTATTTTATATCGGTAAGTGTTTAGTTATTCACTTACTTCTGAGTTTAAATTACCTGTCCTTTAACCACAGGGACATTTCCATAAAAACATTGTATACTTTCAGCTCATGGATGCTAGTCTACCCTGTCAGGGTATCCAGTGCTGCCTATTAAATTCAATACACAGGGTAAGTCTAGATTGTTTTGACTCTGTGTGGATTAAGGATGATGTTTTCTATACAGAAGCTAGGGACCGATAACAGCTTCATGGGATGATACAAGTTATTGTCTTCTCTAGAAACTTCAGGAAATCTAATCTCCCACCAATGAGCATCTAGGAGTCCTTGGAACAGGGAGTATTCTAATTTCCTCTGAAGCTCTGTTTCATAGTTCCATAGTTCTCTGTGGGGTCCTCCTCCACAGCAAGAGGGAGAAGACAGGGAAAAGGAAGTAGGTGGCAAAGGGGTTCATTCTTCCACCCCTCTTTTTCAGTTATATGGGGCATTGCCATTGGTGTCTAAACCGGAAGTCATCTTACAGACAGGAAAAATCTTCCTTTTCAGACCAAGCAGTGCTCTAAACAGGGGGCCGCAGCTGCAATGACTCACTGCTCTTCCTTCCACGCTGCTCTTCCATGCTCAGGGAGACCATCGGGGTGGGCTCTTTACGCACTGTTCCTGTTGGTGCCATCTGCAGCCTTCCAGGCTTTATATCCCCCACAACCCCCGCCTTGTGAATGTCTCCCCATTCAAGTAATTTTTTCTGTGGACTCTGTACGAATGGAGCTGTCCTGGATGGTGCAAGAAGACACATTCAAATGGATTAGACGACATGATTCCATAGGTCTCTTTCTTCTGAAAACAGTTAACATGTAAAGTTTAGTCTCCTTATCAAGCTGCTGTTTAATCATCTCTTCTCTGAATTATGGGATTTTTATATTAGACTATATACACTGAGTTTTGTCTCCACAGCCATCTCTGCTGCCTCAGGAATGATGGCGGCGGCTTTATGTATCTCTCCAAGTTCACAGAGACTTTCAATGTGCTGGTGTGTCTCTGCAAATTAATATGCTAAATTAAAAAAAATAGAATGAAATGATTAAAATGCTATTAAAATGATCTATAAATCTCTCACTCTAAGAAAGGGCAGCGTACATAATACATTATCGTCACAGTGTAAGTGGGAATAATTAGTCTCACTCCAATTAAAGCTTGACTTATGAATATATTGCAGCCTGATATATTGATATTTTTGGAAAGACAATAAAAGGCAGGAAGAGTATTGTGAGAGAAGCTCTCTCCAGAGCCGCCACCTCCCAGAGGTCATGGTGGCTGTGTAACCGCATGGCACCAAATGAGAGGTCTTCAGGAAAACATTTACACTTCAGAGGAAAATTTCTTGTATTTCCAAGAAGTAAAAGCAGCTTCCTTTGTTACTTCCCACAATGCTCCACAAGCTTTACATGTCTGACAAAGTGACCTCTGCACTATATCTCCACAGGACATAAAGTATTGGTTACCGATAAAAGTTGTGGAAGCATCTTACATGGCTCCTGTGTTTTCCAGATGTGGGTTAGAACCTGTCATTGCAATGCATGGCAGGTACACTGATCCAGGCTACGTGAACAGGGGGACCCCAGAACAAGTAAGCTGAGGAGGGCTCAGAGCTGAGGAGACCGGGCTTGCTGGGACAATTCCTGTCTAACGTTGTGACAGTCAGTCTTTTTTTTTTTTTTTTAATTTTTAGTTTTTTCCCCTTAATTAATTTATTCAGATTACATCTCAATTGTTATCTCATCACTTGTATTCTCCCTCCCTCCCTTCCTCCCTCCCTCCCTCCCACTTTCACCCTATTCCCCTCCCTATGTCTGTGACTGAGGGGGACCTCCTCCCCCACTATATGGTCACAGCCTATCAAGTCTCATCTTGGTAGCCTGCTTATCCTTTCTCTGAGTGCCACCAGGCCTCCCCACCAAGGGGAGGTTGTCAAATATGGGGCACCAGAGTTCATGTCAGAATCAGTCCCCACTCTCCATTCAACTGTGGAGAATGTCTTGTCCCATTGGCTAGATCTGGGTAGGGGTTCGATGTTTACTGCATGTATTGTTCTTGATTGGTGCAGTAGTTTGAGGAAAACCCCTGGGCCCAGATCCACCCATCATGATGTTCTTCTTGTAGGTTTCTAGGACCCTCTGGATCCTTCTATTTCCCCATTCTCCTATATTTCTCTTACCTAGAGTTCCAGTAGGATGTCCTCACATCTATCCCCATCTCCTGGTAAGTGAAGACTTTCATGGGACATGCCTCTTGGGCTAGTGCCCAATTATAAGTGAGTATATACCATGCGAGTCTTTCTGCTTTTGGGTTAACTCACTCATTATGATCATTTCTAGTTCCATCCATTTGTCCAGAAGTTTTGAGATTTCCTTGTTTTTAATAG
Source organism: Acomys russatus (assembly GCF_903995435.1). Lineage (NCBI taxonomy): Eukaryota > Metazoa > Chordata > Mammalia > Rodentia > Muridae > Acomys > Acomys russatus. The sequence continues at coordinate 9,213,308 of NC_067163.1, forward strand.
CTGAGTAGTATTCCATCTTGGTTGTCGACTTGGCTGCTTCTGGAATCAGCTAAGAAATAAACTGCTGGGTAATTCCCATAAAGGAGTTAGTTGTTCATGGGATTTGAAGGAAGAAGACCCACCCTAGATCTAGTGGTGGCCCTGATAAAGGAGGTCCTGGAGGGGGGGAAGCTTTGCTTTTTGCCTGCTTGCCTTCACATTGTCCTGGCAAGTCCATCTACCCTGCATGTGTCTTGCTGTTGAGTCCATCTTCTCAGTTACACAGCTGTGGCCATTTTTTAGACATCAGCATCCAGCTCCTTTGACCCCTGCCCCCGCCCGCCCCCCCACCCCGCCCATATCTTATAAGTCAGCCTAACAAACCTCCTTTTAATATGTAGTCTCTGTGCCAGTCCTGTCCCTCTAGGGAATAACGCAGTGGGTATTTTGAATAGGTACCTCAGTTTTCTCTGTGGTGAGATGAGGACCGACAACTGATCCCAAAAGCATTGTTGGTTTTTTTTTCTTTAAGAGTTAATATTTTAGCTTAGCACACAGAGTAATGGATTTTATCATGGCATTTTCATAATATGTGTTATCATTCTTGGTTCACATTTGTTCCCCCCCCCCCCCCAGTGCCTCCCCCAGTGCCCCTCTCTGTTTATTTTCCATTCTGCCTGATTCCACTCCTTTCTCCAGATAATCACAAGCTCTACTGCCCTCTCTTTCTCTTCCTCCTTTAGCTGTTTCCCTCCTTCCTCATGATCCCCTTTATAGTTTCATGGCACACCCCACTATAAACATAGACACAGAGAGACACACACACAGACACAGACACAGACACACACACACACACACACACACACACACACACCCTATGCAGACTTTCAAGTTCAGCTTCCCCACATGAGAGAACACTGTGCTGTACTGATACAATATCCACCTTTCTTAGTCTGGCTTCTTTTACTTGGCACAGTGCCTTCCAGTTCTTACACTTTTTTTTTTTCTCCTAAGGATGTGATTTCTGCTCAGCATGGAGGAAAAAATGTCTTTAATATTCTGGTGCTGTTCACTGGTGATACAGTCCCTGATGAGCCTTCAGAGTTACCCCGGGGACACACTGGAATCAGTCATCAGCGATGATGGGATCTATCCTTCCTGCGTTAGGAACAGAGCAGCTAATTGCAGAGCATTGTAATGCTGTGGGCTCAGATACTACTGAGCAGAGGGACCCAGAGATAGTCGATGAGATCACAAAGGAAGGACCAACAAGAGCAAGGGGAAAAGGGTGTGCAGGGTGAAGGCCTGAGTGGGCAGCATGTGAGCATGAGTGGGTATCCACCATGGGGAGACCCCTGGATAGGAGCTGTGTGGGGGTGAGGAGGCTGGTGACACAGCTAGTGCTTCTCTGATCTGCCTGGTACTGCCTGCTGGGCACCTCTTATCTGGGTGGTGACAACCTACATCACCATGTGCCATTTATCATCCACAAATCCTTCTTATAAAATGTTGCCAGGTGCCTTGAGAGTTACAGTGAGTGGTTTTTAAAAGGAGAGTGGTTACCTAAAGGGCCTGGGCCGGAGTAGAGGCCCCGCGGGTGTGTGCTGAACAATAAGTCTTTTCATAGTACCCAGAACGAGATGTGCTCAGTGAAGTGTGTAACCAACAATACAAAGGACAGACACAGAAGGCTCCATTAATTTAATTAGAATCAAATAAAAGGTGCCAGGAGAGGACTCAGCACAAGGCCTGGCTTGGTGTAATGGCCAAAAATGATTAAAATTTACTGGGAAATTGCTGTGCTATTATGTGGTTTGGGCTTTCTAACAAAATTTGGTAACTCTTGGTATAAAAACTAGCACAATAAAACTTAATAATGATCACATTTATTGGTTTACCTTAAGTTAGTATATATAGTGAATATTTATGTATGTATGTGTATACATACACAGCGAACACACACACACACACACACACACACACACACACACACACACACACACACCCCACAGAGTAATGAAGCTAAAACAATTATGTCTGCAGTTACCTACCTTTACCATGCATTTCTTGCACTGTCACACTGCCACCCTGAGGACTGATGGATGAAGGCCTTAGGGTAGGGCAGAGTGAATGCTTCCTGATGCTAGCTGCTGTATAAATGCCAGGCTTGCTTCTGTTCTGAATATTAGAACTTTAAGTACGGAGTCAGCTAAACACCTAAATTAGTAAATGAGATGGTCGTTCACAAAACAAACATAGCATTCAGGAAGGCGGTTTAGTCAGTCACACTTCACGCTATAAGGATAACAACAACATTTCTACCAGGTGTGGTGGCAAATCAGCACTCAGGAGACAGAGGCAGATGGCTCTCTATAAGTGCAAAGTCATGCTGGTCTATATAGAAAGTTTTCAGCATATAGCACAGAGTAAAATGATGGTTATGGAAAAGTGTTCCTGCTGATTTGATTTTATAAATTTAAATAAAAAGACCAGTTGTGCACTAGGAAAAGCAAAAGCTACAGAGCATCATGTCAGAGAGCCAGAGCTCGGGTAATCCCCAAACACAGAAATGGACACTCAAAACCCTCCTGTGGCTAGGGCAATGTCACTAAATTAACAGTGGGATACCACTCAATATTTTCCTAATGGCAGAAATGTCCACTGGTGACCATTTTTAATTCTTGCAGCTAAAGATCTTGGCAAAATGGCACTCACCTCATTACCAGAAGCAGACATTGATGGAACCTGTGTGTTTTGGTCTCATTTCTGTTGCTGTGGTAAAACACCCTGACAATAGATAACTCAGACAGGGAAAGGGTTGACTTTACCTTCGCTTCTAGGTTGTGGTCCATCATGTCTGGAAGTCAAGGTGGCCAAGGTAAAACAGTGATCAGATCCACACTCAAGGGCAGAGAAAAGAAATAAGCACATGCATGCTTACAGCTCACCTAACTCATGCTGTGTTTCTCTACCCTTAGACAGTTCAGGACCCTCTGCCTAGGAAGGGTACCACCCACAGTGGACTAGATCTGCCTTCACTACTTAAATGTATTAAGATATCCCCTGCAGAGATAGCCACAGCCCAACCTAATGTAGACAATTTCTTTTTTTTAAATTTTATTTTATTAATTTATTCATATTACATCTCAATGGTTATCCCCTCCCTTGTATCCTCCCATTCCTCCCTCCCTCCCATTTTCCCTTACTCCCCTCCCCTGTGACTGTGACTGAGGGGGACCTCCTCCCCCTGTATATGCTCATAGGGTATAGACAATTTCTTAATGAAGCTCTCTTCCTAGGATATCCTAGCTTGGGTCAAGTTGACAAAGATAGCCGTTGTATTAATCCTTAGTGTAACTCAACCCATTAAATACATGTGTGCACTGTCACGAAGCGGTCTACTTCTGAGAAGTATCTGCAAAAGATTGAGAACCCTCAAAGTCTATAAAACAGGCCCTTATCCTAGCCTTGTTCACAGGGATGAAAAGGGCCATGGAGACAGAGCTTGCTCAGCAGTGTGGAGCCGAGCACCTTCTGGGGATAGGAAGCCTTGAACTGTGTACTTGATCTGGGACAATGCATTCAGCACTGGTAGTGAAAGAAACGGGAACAAATCTGGAGAAGAGCAGCTAGCTCACAGAGAAGAGCAGCCACAAACTTTGGAAATCTGCTTGTTGGTATTTGATTGCCTTAGCAACTAAGAAAATCCGTGGTGGAGCACTTCCCGTTGCAGTTTGGGCTTACTGAAGGACCAGGTGTCTGCAGGATGACTGACTGCTTGTGGGTCTGGGGAACATAGGAAGAGAGAAAGCGAACAAACAAAAAACCACCAAGAAAACAGAACATTCCATAACATTAATCTCTCAGCCTAACATTGCAGCTATGTGGGTGTGCACAGACACGAAGGGAAAATAAAATTGTCTGCAACACTCTGTTAAACATAAAAAAGCCTATGTGAAAATTATAGTATGGATAGTTTTTTTTATTAAAAATAAAAGGAATAAATCTTACACACCTGCATTCATTTCAGGAAAGTGCTTGGTTTATATTCCAAGCTTGGTGTCATAAGGATTAGTTCTGACTCATCATCTGAGTATGTCTCAGAAATTGTTTAGCATGACAGGTTTTCAGCGTGCAAACAAGCCAACAAAGGAGACAAAACCCAGAGAATTGTCGAGTTTAAGTAGAAAATCCTCCTGACAGTCAGTCACACATGCATGAGAAGCAACTGGTGTGGCAACTCCAGGGTCAATTATTTCACCCTGTGTCTATCACCTGTATGTTTCTTTCCCTTGTGAATATGTGTGAATTTCTATACAGTTGCATTAAACTAACCCATGTATGTCTCTTCCTCAGAGACTTATGCTTACCTTTGGAACACGGGGCTGAGGGCATTCTATAGGGGAAATTGTGATTCACAGTCAGGACAGGAGATAGCCCGTAAGCATTTCATGTTTACAGATACAATAAAAAATTATATCTCAAAAGCTTTAAGGCAGCCTTGACCATACTGCTTATTTTTTCAGTGTTAGAAGCTATTATTTTTGTTTGCAATGAAATATTGAAACAGTATGCCAGGAAGCTATATTGATGGAGAAAACAAAGACTTTTTTTTAATTAAACAACTACGGATTGAGACACTATGGTGTGGGAGAACAAGTGACAAGTGTTACAAGAAATATGCTCACCGTGCAGTGTCCTTCCAATTAGATGCCCAGTCTTGACATAGAACCTAAGGCAATCATCAATCCCTTCTTTGCTGGATTTTAAAACTTGAGATTAACTTTCCCAGTTGAGGGCAATGAAGAGGTTTAAGCTAAACTATGGAACATTCTTTGCTCATGCTTCTTGGGCTCTGGCCATGTGAGCCCTCTCTTCTTGTGTGTGCATTCTCTCACAAAAGTACTGATGGCTTCAAGGCAGACACTCACCTTCAATCGCCTTCACTCTGCTCTCATGCAAAGCCTCCCTCTGTGTGCAGTGGTGACCACACGTCTGCTCTGGAAGGTCCTAACTGTAGGTGGGAGATGGGTGGGGCTTAACTCCCACATCCCTACCCTCATTGTTGCTGTTTCTGTCCCTAAGTGCTTACTATGCTCTCGCTGTGACACTGATGCTGGTACCATGTGAAATGAAGTGACAGAGTTGGGTCCTCCATGCTGTCTAACTATGATGGGCGTATGAATGATGCCCAGATCAGTGGGAAGCCTTCTCACTTGTTTCCTTCTAACTGATGTCTTTGATCTTTTCATCCTCAAATCTCCCCCTAAAGACTGTGTATAGGCACGGGATTCACTGTTTACTGCCACCAGGCAACCTCTGGAAGTTTCATTCCACACATGCTGTACCATTCGGCAAAGATACCAGGATCCCAATAAAACCTCTACCATGGTCCTACCTAGCTCCCTTCTGGGTCCTTGCTTCAGGCCTCCCAGAGACTCCAGAAGTCTGCTAGGACAATGGACTCCCATTGGCTCTCAGGGCCTTCCTGCCTACCTCCATAGGAAGAATCCAGCCCAGCATGGAACTACCTGCTTCTGTTTCTTGCTCTCAAGTATCAAAGACCATGTCACGTGTTTTCTAAAACCTACATCAGTGGCTTCTCACAGTTGCTTAGGACAGAAACGTACACCTGGTGACTTCTTCTCCTCCTGCATGAGCAAGAAAGCAAATCAATCTGTTATTTTTAATTTCATTTTTAGTTGTCCTGGGTATCTTTTAACATAGTTGATCCTTATGGTTCCTCTGTATCTATAACTGAGTCAGTATTGATGTGGCATATTCCTCTTATTTACAACATTGGCCACTGATACTTACCTGCAACTGGGGTCAAATGCTAAGCCTCCCCCAGGAACAGTCAAATTCACAGAGATAGCCCCAAGCCAGCCTTGCTTCCCTCCAAGGAATTAGACGGCTGTGTAACGAGGAGGTTCCATTCCTCAGTGCAGCTGTACTGCCCTCCACCACTGCCTTATTCTGTGTGAGACAATGAGGCAGGAGAGCCTGGAATGGTAAGAGGACTATCCATTTCAGCTCCCTGCTCCAAGTCTCTGGCACAGAGATGTGCAGCTTGTGTTCGTGATTAGAACAACCTCTTTGCACATCTGCCTTTTCTCCTGTACTGTCTAGTATTTCCTTACACTGGCACAATTTTCAAGGAACCAAGGCAGCTTCTTCATATTGATTATAATTACTGGACATGTGTGTGAGGGGGTATCTGAGTATGGATATTTGTTTGCCAAATTAATGTGTGGACATGCTATAGCACATGTACCACAGTGTGCATGTAGGGCTCAGATGACGCCTTGGGGAACCGGTTTTTCTCTTTCCACCTTTCTGTGTTGAAGGGTTTGAATCAGACCATCTGGTTTAGGTATCAAGCACTCTCACCTGCTGAGCCATCTCACCATTCCACTTGCCTTATTTTGTATGTTTTCTAATTTATGACCTAGTTTTATTGTTACAGATTCATTATTCTCTATTATTGACAGCTTAATATATTTGCATGTTTTTCATAATTAGTAATAGAATGTTTTAAACTGGTAATAGTCATAGAATGATAGCTTTGCCCTAATGCTGTTGGCTTTTCCCCCCAAAGTGTTACTTTAATTCACGATTCATTCTCTCTCTCTTCCTCTCTCCCTCTCCCTACCCCCCACCCTCTCTGTTGTTAATGTATAGGTGATTTGGAACCACAGGTCAATCTTGACCACTGTTCCTCAAATCCTCTCCACCTAGTTTCTCCCTGTCCTGGAACTCATGGATTTGTCTAGACCAACTGGCCATTAAGCCCCAAAAAGCTTCCATCAATACATTCCTGGCACTGGGGTTACATGTGTTCAGTGGTTTGAGCCAGTATATACTTTTAAAATCATGGGTCCAGAGGATCAAACTCATGACTTTATAGACTGAGACGTCTCCCCAGCCCCTGAAACTGCAATGTGGAGGAGGTTGTTACTGCTTTGAAAGGACATGTACGCCAGACTGAGGAGTGCATAGCTCTCTTGGAAAGTAATACTAGGACATGGAATAGTGCGTAGAGCCAAGTAATGCTTTGTATGCTAAGAAAATAATTATTAAAACGGTTTTCCCATGGCACCCTGCAGCACCAGTCCCAGAAGCTGCATGCCTTATCTGCATAAGATTATTTACTTTTCAGAAAGCCCTTCATGGTGGACTGGAGTGCAAAGGCTTGCCTTGTCAGACACATTTCCCAAGGCACTTTATCATGTTTCAGTCCTGACTAAATATTGGCAGTTAACGAAAAGACAGAGCAGCATACAGGACACCCACATTCAGAGGTCTCTCAGGACCATATCCACACTGGACTGGCAGCCTGGCAGTGCTGACCTTAGAGTCCCTTCATCTCCCCTGTGGCCAAGCTGTGGCTGGACTCCATCCTTCAGGGCAGGTGAGGTGTGTGGCACAGCCTATGATCTTGTAGCGATGGGCCCCAGCTCCGTACACCACACCCATGTGGCCGTTCTGGAACTTCACTAAATAAAACTTGATGCAGATGATGCTCCATCATGGAAGTGCATGTGGAAGCAAGACTGATACATTTGACCCAGAACACAGAAAAGCCCAGGAGAGACCCATCACTCCTGCTGAGGTGGTCTCTCGCGAGGAGCATGGATTCAGATCTCCCTCTTTACAGGTAATGGTCAGAATGACCTTGGGAGAGGAGATGGCCATCCTACTATTGGGACTGGAGACAAGGCTTCATACTTCTCAGCAGAGGACAGTGTAATAGTAAGGGTTCTCTAGAGAAAAAGAAGTTAGAAACGATGACACGCATGGCATATACTCACTTATAAGCGAATGCTAGCCACACAATACAGGATAACCACACTATAATACACACATTTAAAGAAGAGAAATAAGAAGGAGGACCCTAGGGAGAATGCTTAATTCTCATTCAGAAGGTCAAATGGAATAGATTCCAGAAGTTGAAGAGAAGGAACAGGAAGGGAGGAGCCTAGCACAGAGGTCCTCTGAAGGACTCCACACAGCCGGGGACCTAAGCAGACACTAAGACTCACAGCCAAACTTCAGGGTGGAGCTCAGGGAATCTAATGGAAGAGTTGATGGATAGAAGGACCTGGAGGGGACAGGAGCTCCACAAGGGGACCAATAGAGCCAACAAATCTGGACAGAGAAAGTGGGTGCTGCAGGACTGATGTACCAACCAAGGACCATGCAATGGAGGACCTAGAGCCTTTGCTCAGATGGAGTAGACAGGCAGCACAGTCTCCTTGTGGGTCCTATAATATGGGGTATAGGGACTACTTCTGTCATGTACTCTGGTGACCAGTCATTGATCACTTCCCCCTGGCCTGGCAGCCTTTCCAGGCATCAGAGGAAGAGGATACAGGTAGTACAGATGAGACTTGATAGGCTGAGGTCAGATGTTAGGGAAGGAGGGCTCCCCCATTCTGAAGACTAGTGGAAGGATGAAGGGGTGAGGGGTGAGGGGAAGACTGGGAGGAGACAAGGGAGGGGGGATATAATTGGGATGTAAAGTAACAAATTAATAAAAAATTACAAAAGAAGTTATAGAATTACTCTACACATAAAAGTGGGATTTATTAGAATGCCTTGCAGGCTGTGGCCCAGCTAATCCGACAATGGCTGGCTGTGAATAGAAAGTCCAAAAATTCAGTCCACATGGTTGGATGTCTCAGCTTGTCTTCAGTATATGCTGGAATCCTGAAGAAGTAGGCTCTAATGCCAGTGATGGAATGCACTTGCTACCAAGGTGAGGGCAAGTGGGCAGAGAGCAGGAGCTTCTTCCTTCCATGCTCTTCTGTGCTACATAATATTACAGGCTTCCAGCAGAAAGTGTGGCCCAGATTAAAGTATGTTTTCCTGCCCAAAGATCCAGTTTAAAGGCTTTGGGCCTCAAGATTGGATTAAAGGAGTGCGTCTTCCCACCTCAAGATCTGGATTAAAGGTGTGCTTTCCTCTTCCTCAGAGATCTGGGTTGGATTAGAAGTGGTTCTACCTACTTTAAATTCAGCAAAAATCCATTATAGTTGTGCCCTCCATTTTTGGGTGCTAGTAGTCGAGTCGACAATCAAGAATAGCCATGCCAGTCAGTTTGCTAACACCCATGGGGCATCAGCTTCCTGGGCTCTAGTTAAGAGCGTGGTAACTTTGGCTGGTCTTAGCATTCCATCTTTCTGCCCTGAACCCACACAAGCTAGAGGCGCATATCCTGATTTGTAAAGACACTTACAGACAGAATCTTTCTAAAGGTTAGAGCGAGCATCCAATTAACTGTGTCAGTTGCTAGGACAGGATATTAAGACCTCATGGAGCTGATAAACAAATATGTATTCAATACCAGGGTAGCAGCGAGAGCCACTGAACCTGGCTGTGCAATTTTCCCAAAACTTTATTAATATCTAGGCAGTGGTTTGATAATGGTGCTGGCAAGAAAAGTTCCTATCTCCCTTCACTGAAGACTAATGAGGCTGCTTTGATTCGGTCCCTCTGGAGTCATAAAAGGACTTTAATTTTTCATCTAGCACTAGATACTGTGGCACTACAATTAATAAATACCAACCTAATTATCTAGTCTGGCTTGAAGTCCTGAAAGTCCCCTGTTGCTGAGAAAAAATGTTCTTTTGTTTCTGCCTAGAACTCTACTCTACCATGGAAGGACATGTAGGTATCAAATTCCTACTTTATACTTCTCTGACATTTTCGAGGATCTTATAAAGAAAACCCATTTCCATTTATTCATGGATTCTGATTGCTGGTCCTGGTTCGCAGTCCTTACCCTGACTCCAGTGCCCAAGAGGGACAGGGCAGGGAGGAAGAGGGACACAATGAAGTCCTTGAAGATAGACAGTTAATACCCACAACTGAATGATGGAGGCTTGGCTGTGTTCGTTTGGCAATAGTTCATGAGTTACATGCTTTTCACGTGCCATGCATGTTTCTTTACTTAGAAGACATGCTTCATGCTAAGTTCACAGCAGGATGAGCAGGAGCTACAAAGATATCCACAAATGCATCATGCCCATCACTCTCACAAGCAACCTGTGTCGCAACAGATGGACCGAGTTTGACATGTCATCACACTAAGCCCATGGTTTATGTCTAGCTCCCTCTTCCTGTGGTTTGGACACATGGACAATGACTTGTAGCCACCACTATACTATTTTATAGAGTGCTTTTGTTGTCCTAATTTCTTTTCATTTTGATAAAAATGTTAATCATGTGGTGGGTCTGGTAAGGACATGAAAGTTTGACTAAGGAAAGCAAACTAGAATTTTTTCATTAACCTTATAATGCCCAGATCTATTTAGGTGGCAAATAGATGGCTTTCTTGCCCAGGAAGAGGTTAATACCTCTTTAAGGAGGCTCCCTTCTTGGTGGGCCATAGATTTCTCAAGTCAGCATCTGCTGTGGGATCACATTAGGGAAGAGAGAGAGAAAGCCCAGAACACCCTTCCAAAGCATCCTCTGTTGCCATGGACACCCTTCTTGAGCATCCTTGGTTACCATAGGTACACTTCTTGTACATCCTCTGTTGCCATGGACACCCTTCTGAAGCATCCTCTGTTGCCATGGACATCCTCCTTGTACACTCTGTTGCCATGGACACCCTTCTTGAGCATCCTCTATTACCATGGACACCCTTCATGTACATCCTCTGTTGCTGTGGACACCCTTCTTGTGTATCCTGTTTCCTCAAAGGGAAGGTGGGAAGAAGGACTCAAGCTGATTTTCAGTTGAAGCCCAGATGGTGGAAGAGCCTTGTGTTCCTCTATCAGGCACTTTGGCCATCAAAGGACATCTGGACCTTCCCAGGGAAATGAATTTTTCCACAGTTGGCTTCCATACCATCCGCTCCAGTGTTAAAGCCTATTTAAGGGGAGTCATGCCTAAAGCACTAATTTTTAAGGAGCATTATGATAAACTTGCCCAGTGCTGGAGGATAATTTAGCTCATGCATTAAGCATACAGATAATTTAAATATTATTGCTACTTAATTCTTCTGAAATATATTCTCAGAGCATTAAGGTAAAGTGGCTCGAGTTTTGTTTGGCTCACCTGGCCCTGAGGGCAAGCTCATCTGCAGTCAAGAAAATGGTGTCCTATGTCACCTGGGGAGCAGGGTACCATGCTGTTGTGCAGCGGATGTAGCATGGGTACTGTGAAAGGGACCTCCACTCTTCAAGTCTGTCTGATGCTGGACCCCAAGTCTGTCTGTCTGTCTCTGTCTCCTCTTTCTCTCTGTCTCTGTCTCTGTCTCTATCTCTCTCCTCCAACTCCTCTCTCACCCACCTCCTTCCTCTTCCCCCCCCCTCATCTCACAGAGGAAGGACCTGGCAGCTCAGCCTTGAAGTAAGTGGGGGTGCTGAACTTGAGAACAACCCACAAACTTCAAGGAGCACCTCAGCAGGAGAGCAGCGGGATCTCTGTCCTGGGGTCCTTCATAGCTCAGGAGGACTTTCTACCTTTACTGGGTTGATATCAGTTGCTGGCATTAACCAGGGTCATAAGAAAACTAAGTCACCAGAGGACATGGTCCATGTTGCTCATAAAAAGGTTCTGGCCATGAGGGTATGTCACTACTCAGTACCTTACACTGACAGCAAACCCTATTGAGCCTGATTTCAAGTTGTTTTCTACCAAGTCCATATAGACACTACCCATTGTCGTGGACGGTATAGGCAAGGTCTGTTCTCCTGTGTGTGCTGAGAGCTTGCTGAGTGTATGAGGGGAAGTGTGCTCCACAGCACTAACAATGGTGCCTTCCCTTTGGGCAGTGGTGATGGTGGGTGATGCTTTATCTCAATGCACCTCAACGGTGAGCAGAGAGCAATGCTTTCTGAACGGATTTAGAAAGCCCCTAGTTTAAGGTGCAGCCCTGTGAGGAAGGAGATCCAATTTTCTTTTCTTCTCTTTTGAGAGTCATCTTTGCTAAAGTGACATTGCGAATTCTCATCAGGTATGGTCTACTGAGTGACACTCACTGTTCCTTGCAACTTGTATATACTTAGGGATGGGGGGGGGGGGGCCCAGTGTATCTGGTCAGGTTCAGGCGTTTGCTTTGAGTTCTTTATTTCCTGAGCATAAGAGCTTCCTTGTAGGAGGTAATGCTTCAACCCCTCTCCCTTACAAAATTTCTTGTATGCTTCCTTTCTAACATCCGGTATCTTTGTTGTTGTTGTCTTTTTCAATGTAACATTTATATTGATTCTCTAGGAGTTTCACATTATCCATCTCAGTCACATCCACTTTCCAGTCGTTCCATGTTTGCTGCCCCCCTCACCCCCTGGTTCATATAATAATAATGATGATGATGATGATGATGATGATGATGATGATGATGATATCCAATTTGTGTTATTTATGCACTCGTTGGAGCATGCTCAAACTCTCAGTGGCCTGCCCCTTAAGTAGAACTGAGTCCTTCCCCTCCCATACCTGTACCAGAAGCCATCAATTGTGGATAGCTGCTCCTCAGCATTTCAATCACACTCTGTAAGGGTTCTCTTCGGTGGCTTCCTTTCTAGGCTGTTGCATCTTTGGTGTGGGGGAGGTAGAAGAGGTTCTCAGAGAAGCCTTCTACATCCCTCTTTCTCAACTGTGTATCTACAGCTATCGTTATCACAGCAAGAAAAGCCTCCATGCTCTTCATAGTCAATAGGAGCTTGCATCAAGGGACTCCACATGGTTTCTGGCCATAGCACAGACCCACGAACAAAGTCCCCTGCTGCAGCAGGACCATGGGCCCAGACAAGCTCCTCAGAGGCTGCCCAGACCACAGACATCACCACGGCCTCAGGTGACAGCACAGGCCACTCACGTCGATATGGACCCTGGCTGCACCATGGCCCTCGGACACCAACATGGACCCAGACAGCACCATGGCCTCAGGTGGTAGATCAGGCTACCCACATTGACATGGCCCCCGGCCTGCAGCACAACCTAAGGATATTGTTGGCATGGCTTCAGGCAGCAGCAAAGACCACAGACATCATCTGCATGGCCCTCAGTGGTAACTCATGCCACAGACATCAACAAGGCATCCTGGTAGGGTGGGCCATGGCCTAGCTGGCTCTTCTGCCAGGGATTCACCCTGTGGTGACATCCTGTGTCTTAACAAGCTTGCTTTCTTCCAACATGGCAAACTTTAACCTGATATGTGACTCAGCCTAAATCTTCTGATGGAAATCTCTTAATATCCTGGTAGGGTCAGTGATATATCCGAAGAGCAGAGGACTCACACGTTGGCCAAAGCTACCCCTGAGATTCCCAACAATGTTTCCTGCTGCTAGCAAGAAGGATAAATTCTACATGCTCATGGACACACAGGCCCATGCAGGGGTCCTGATGTGGATTTTACTATGAAATTTAGGCAGCCCATAGACAGGAAGTCATTGGTCAGGCATTACACAGAGCAAGCAAGTCTATTGTGTACAAAGTCAGGGGCTTGGTGTTAATTTAAGTTTGTAAATTATTTACCCTCTATTTCGCTGATATACCCTCATGTTCCCTTTATTACTCTTTGTGTGTGTGTGTCTGGTATATATTTATTAGGAAGTTGGAGCTTTATTTCAGAACTAGAGTCTTACTGTGCTGTGCTGACAGGCTGGTCTTTTCTTTTTATTAATTTATTCATGTTACATCTCAATTGTTAGCCCTTCCCCTGTTTCCTCCCATTTTTCCCTCCCTCCCACTTCCCCCCTTCTCCCCTCCCCTATGTCTGTGATTGAGGGAGACCTCCTCCCCCTATATATGCTCTTAGAATATCGAGTCTCTTCTTGGTAACTTGCTATCCTTCCTCTGAGTGCCGCCCAGGCCTCCCCATCCAGGGGACGTGATCAGAAAAGGGGCACCAGAGTTTGTGTGAGAGTCAGATCTCACTCTCCATTCAAGAACACTCCTTCATTGCTGGTGGGAATGCAAACTAGTACAACCACTTTGGAAAGCTATCTGGCGCTTTCTCAGAAAAATGGGAATAGGGCTTATTCAAGACCTAGCTATCCCACTCCTTGGAATATACCCAGAAAATGCCCTATCACACAACAGGGACATATGCTCAACCATGTTCATAGCTGCTTTATACATAATAGCCAGAACATGGAAACAGCCTAAGTGTCCCTCAGTAGAATGGACTAAGAAACTGTGGTACATTTACACTGTGGAATACTACTCAGCTATTAAAAACAAGGAATTCCCAAAATTTGTGGACAAATGGATTGATCTAGAAATTATCATAATGAGTGAGTTTACCCAGAAGCAAAAAGAGGCAAACGGTATATACTCACTTATATCAAAACACTAGTCCAAGGGATACGTACCATGAAAAACTTTACTTACTAAGAAAGTGGGTCAGAGGAGAGGACGTCCTATTGAGACTTTAGGCGAGAGTAGCATGGAAGAATGGGGAAATAATAGGATCCACAGGGTCCTGGAAACCTACAAGAAGAACTTTATGACAAGCAGATCTGGGTCCTGGGGTCCTCCTCAAACTAAGGCACCAGCCAAGGAGAATGTAGGCAGTAAGCTTCAAACCCCTACCAATACCTACCCTTTATTACTCTTAAGTGCAGCGGTTTGGGAACCGAATGACTCAGAGGATGCTGAAAATTAAAATAGATTTACATGCAGAGTGGTTGACAGCTGGGAACTCGATAGTCTGTAGAAACTTTCAGATGTCTCTCCATTTGTTTGGCCCTGAGACTCAAATGATTATGCTGACAAAGTCAGGCTGATGGGCTACAGAGGAATTCTATCAGGAATATATATCTTTTGTTTGCCCGGGAAGAAAGCTTGGTGTTGCATAGAGTAGAAAAAGAGAAACGTGTACTCTATCTCCCTGCACCCCTCCCCCCATGCTGTGATGGAGGGAGGTAAGGGTTAGGAACCCTGGTAGAATTCTCTGAAGGCTAAAGAAAAAGTTGCCTTGGGCAGGCCAATGGCTCATCTTGCCTTGAGATGTCAGGGGCCAAGTGAGGCCTGCCACATAAAAGGACTGGCTGAGCTGGCAGAGACAAAACTCCAGGCCAAGAAGTTAGGCCACGGCTTCCCCTACTGCCAATCACCAGGCCATGCCATTGAGCCTGTTACTACTAGAGAGGTAACTGTTGGCTTTTCACACCTCAGACTGAGCAGAGGAGTTCAGTTAAGCTTTGTCCCTGCTAACTAGTCCACACTGCAACTTAAAATGGTAATGTGCTATGTATTTTCAAAAATTGAAAGTTTTTTTAAAAAAATGTGTTTGCTATGAAGAAGTGGTGACTGTTTGAGGAGATAGATGTGTGCACCCAGACTTCAATGGACACAGTGTTTCATGTGTGCATGCAACAAAATATCAGATGCTTCCTCATGAATAATTTTATGCTTTCACTTATCAGTTAAAGTAACCTGGGAATTTTGATGCTGCAGTTGGCTGTCCTTGGATCTGTGTTTTGCATACTAATTTTGTGTCAGTATTTCATACAGACCCATACCCACTGTATATTCATGGTTTTGTGTGAACCATTTCTGCAAGCACCTTATTTTTACACACAGTGTAGTTTTTGTCATCTCCGCCTGTCTTAGGTAGTCTTCCCAGCGCTCTAGTGTAGTAAGAGTTATGGTCCCTGTAGAGGTTTGAATGAAGATGTCCCTCATGGGCTCCTGTATTTCAATGCTTTGTTCCAAGTTGGGTGCTATCAGGAGAGATTTAGGAGGTGTGGCCTTGCTAGAGGAAGTATGTCACTAGGGCGTGGCCTTCCAGAACCCCAATTCTCCCATGTTTCAGGGTTGCTCCCTTTGCCTTATGCTTAAGGTAGAGGATATGAGCTCTGCATTCTGCCCTGACTGCAATGCCTGCTGCCTGCTGCCATATGTCCACACCAAGATGGATTTTTTCCCTTCTGCAACCAAATTCTTTATTCTGTAAATCGCCTTGGTCCTGGTATTTTATCACAGCAACATAAAGATAGCTAATACAGCCCTTTCATGGAAGGGGATGTGCCCAGGCTTTGTGAATGGCAAGGCTGGCCAGCTTGGTAGTCACTGGGCCTGTGTACCCAGTCACAGGACCTGCTACTAGCTGAGAAGGATGAGTGACCCCCATGGGCCAGCACAGTGAGACGGAAGGCTCTGGAATCCCATGTGTTCTATCTATGATCTGAGACCTCTGTCTTCTCCCTCACTGTAAAACTCTGATGACTTTGAAGTCACTCCTGCAGTTCATCTTTTCTAGACATTGTATAAGTCTATTTAAAGACCTTCATTTAATTTGAAAAGAATCAATAGACTGATCAATTATGGAAATGCACGCATCTAGCTGTGCTTCCAGGATAGAAAGTTATGGCCACAAAGAGCTGTTTCAGTACTGTGTGGACCTGACCTTTCTCCTCAGCTTAGACTTCTTGCTTAAAATTTCTTTTTTCTTTAAAATAAAATCAATCAGAAGGCATCTATTTAAGTTGAGGTTAATGAACAAACTGATCAATTACGGAAATGAAATCATTTCTAATGCATTTTATAGATAAAAAGCAAGAAGCAACATAAGCCTCAATCTGTGTATTTCCAGTTCTGAGGCCCATATACTTTGTAATGAAGACGTAGTGAAGTCATGTGCTGCAATCTGAAAGGGCTCCATCGTCCCGGATAGTCCTTTCAAGTGGAGATTAAAGAAGTCAGAAGTTAAAAACTGCTCCTTTCTCATTAGGACTTATTTAAGGGATTAAAAGTCTTACATGGAGAATAAGCACCAAGGAAGCGATAGAACCCTGCAGGCTGCACATCTTCTGGCTCCTCTCTTGTCATTTGTATCAGACAACAGGCAAGGCCCTTCATCTACCCTTTTATGTGCTCTGTTTTGAAGATGAAGTGTGTCACAAATGGACTCTAGGCTTTCCAGAAACGGCTTGCTTTGGTAGAAGTGACAGTTGGGATAATGTACCTTTCTTTGAGCTGCCATCAGGGTCACTGGGGTGGGCAGAGGGTGTCTTATGGGGGACACTGGATTCAGCTGAGTTGATGCTATTTCCTATTCTACGTTTTCCCAATCCCATCCCTCTTTGTTCCAGACTATGATGTCTAGAACTTAAGTAAACCTACAGCTTGGACTCCTTCAGTTGTTGGCTGCTATTGTTCTTGTGTGTGGTGTTAATGTTTGGGTTACCATTCTCAGTCCATACTGTGTTTGCAGCCCCAAATAGTCTGTGGGGTTGAGACCTCTCAGATGGTAACTCCAGGAATTATCAGGCGAGCAGAGATTATTGGTGATATGGCTCGACATGGCAAGGCTTGCTTCTGCAGCCTGTTGGTTGTACTGGCAAAACTGTCCTGTGGTGACTCTGCCTTGAATAGAAGCAGGAAAGGCCTACTTTTTTCTTTCTAATGAATGTCTTCTCTTGGTGATATGAAAGGTTTTCTGAGCCTCTCTACCTGCCATACAAAGACACAGAGAGACACCACCCTGTCTTCTACTCTGGATGGATTCTCTTTTCTTAAGTGATTATTATGTGCAAGAGCAAATGTGGTTGCCATGGGTGAAGATGAAGATGTGACATCTCTAGTTATGACTTCAGCGGTCCTGCAGGGTGCTGAAAAGAGTTGTGGTGCTTTCTCACCAGGCAGAGCAACAGCCCAAGTGGTGAGAGTTGCTCTGTGCTATACAGCTCCTGTCAGTGTTCTGGGGGTTTAAAGTAGAATGACCATTGCAATAGATATTGAACACTTAATATGGTGTGGATGCTATGGTTTGAATGAGAAAGATATCTCATAGTTTTATGCATGTGAACACCTGGTCCCCAACTGATGGCACTGTTTGGGAAGGCTGTGAAATATTTAAGAGGTGGAGTTTGCTGGAGGAAGTCCCTGTAGATAGGTACTTTCCCTCTCTGCGTTCTGTGTTCAGACAAAATGTGGTCACTCTGCATCCTTAACTCAGGCTGGTCTCATGCTCCTGCTAGTGTGCATTGCTTGACACAATGGGCTGAATCCACCTCGGGACTGTAAGCCCAAGGAAACGCTTTCCCCTCTAAGTTGTCTTTTGTGAGGGAGGTCCATCATAGCAACAGAAAAGTAACTGATACAGCAGGGAGTCAGGAAATTTTCACTTTGTATTTCCTCAGCAAATAGATTACACACACACACACACACACACACACACACACACACACATACACACACACACACGTCCACATGCATGGTGGGAGAGACAGACAGACAGACAGACAGACACACACACACATATACACACACACGGGAGGGGGGAGACAGAGACAGACAGAGACAGAGACACACAAATACAGTCACACGCAGTCACACACACAGGCTCTCCCTCTCCCTAGCAGGCTGCTACATGCCAGTGCTTTTAACTTTATTGTCGTCACGTGGAGTACTTATATCCTCTCAGGTGCCATACGCCTGGGGATTACATCCTGCCCACAGCCAGGCTGCTAGCTACTGACTGCTGTCTGTCACCAAGGTAGAGCAGGCTCCAACACTGCAATATGTGAAGGTGCTCATGCCTTAATGTAATGAGGATAGCTTCCCAGAGAGCCTGAGCTCACAAAACCGAGCATTTCATTTACCAGGCTCTCCAGCACACAGCATAGCATGCATTCACGTGCCTGTAAGATGAAGACGCTTAGATTCTCATCGTTTTAGACATTAGTGAGCAGGCTGTGGATTAATCTCATGCTTAATTTATGCTTTTAATGTTTCTTTAGATTCTAAATGCACTTTGCACCCTCATGGGGTGTTCCCTGAGACCAGGAAAATTGCCTGCTCTCAATTCTCTGAAAATGAAGTCTCTCCCCTAAGGAGTTGACAAATACCTTCATTAGTGCCTCCCAGTCCGCCTCGACTCGGGACTCAGCAGCGTAATGCTTCTGAGGATGCTCTTGCTCAGCATCTGAACAGAGTCATACAGGAATGTGATTCTCGTTCCTCTACAGATGGTCCGTTTTCAGAGCGGCAAGTGTGACAGTAACAGGCAGTACCACTGACGGTCTCAGATGCCATCCTTTCACACCAGTGTTAGTGTCCAACCAAACCACAAACTGGTGGGTGATGGGAAAAGCAAGATGCTTGGGTGTCCCCAGATGGAGCTTCCATCCCTGTCTCTGTGTCTGCCACCTCCTGAAACACCTCAAGGGGAATTAAAGCCCACCAGATAGTTTTGACACAAAGGACGATAGTCATTTGACAATGAAATGAATAGAAACCTGCTTATCATAGATTTTTTTCCTATGAGAAAATGCCTATTATACAGCAAACATCATATAAAACTTGTCATGTCCCAGAACTGCTGTTACCTTGAAGTCTCATAGCTTCTGGTGGAAGATGTTTTTATTGTCTCTGATTTTAGTCTTATTTTTTGTCTTTGTTTCTGTGATATTTTAATATATAACCTTTTTTTTTTGCTTATAAACTTGGAGAAAGTAAACCTTATTTTCCAGGCTCAGAGTTTTTGCCTTTGTAATTTTGTTGTGGAGTCTAGTTCAGCGCTGACTAACATTTCTGCTCATTCCATCTGAAATTGAACTAAGACAAGTTCTGTCTTGAAGACTCACATTTGGCCATAGCGGGATATTTACATATTTACATCCTTGGTGATTGGTGAAGTAGGTGTGTCAGGAGAGAAATGAGTGGTCAGGGTGGCTGAGACCATCGAAGGTGACAAATAAGAGGGAAGGGAGGCAAACACAAAGAAATAACTGGGGCTCTGTACAGGGGTTTGGGGACAGGAGGGTCAGGAGTTCAAGGTCATATTCAGCGACACAGCAAGTTGGAGGCCATGCTGGCTACATAGGACGTTTTCTCAAAGAAGCAGAAGACAGGGGGCTCAAGAGATAGATTAGCAGTTAAGAGTGGGCACTGCTCTTGCAGAGGACCTGAATTCAGTTCGTAGCACCCATACAAGGTGACACACAACCACTTGGAACTTCAGATCCAGGCTGTTTAATAAGGGTCAGACACATTCCTCTTTTATCATGAAGTGACACTGAATTTTACTCCAAACTGTAGCTCAGTGTCCTTGATGAACATGGATGCAGAAATCCTCACTAGAGTACTTGCAAAGTGAGTTGTGGGGGGCACATTACGAAGAGCATATACTGTTGGTTTTATTCCAAGGATAAAGACACAGTTCAGTACATATAAATGAATGAATGAGTTAGAACACAGAGATGGGACCTGGGACCTTGCCGTGATGTGTTCTCTTCTTTAGGACTGACCTATCCTTGTATACACATTCTACTCCTCTTAAAATATGGTGTTTGAAGCTTAAGCTCCAAGGTCATCTCAGTACATCTGAAAACAAAGAGCTAAGTAGCACTTAGGAGACAGTGGTCCTCCTTTCTGATCAGATTACTGGGTTAACTACTGGTCAGGATTGGGGGAATTGTTATCTCTCAAATGTTCATTTTCTTATCTCTACAATAGAGACTCAGATGGTGAGTACAGGGGCTGGAGAGATGGCTCAGGGGTAGATGACTCCGCCCCATCTGTGGTGAGTGCTGCACTAGTCATGAGAGCCTAGCATGGGGTCTGTGTCGGTGTCCACTGAGCTGATGGGGGGAGGGTAAGAACCGTGTGATGCACACACTCAATAGGAAATCACATGGACGAATGATAGGCTGCAGGAGAACCAGTAGGCTTGATCATCATGTGTCCTCGATAACCCACTGCCAGTGTCTTAGTAAGCGGTAAAACAACATTTTCTCTAAAATCAAGAAGAGACAAGGGATCCACTCTTAATCAATTTAGTGATTGAATTTTTTGTTTTGCCAAAGCAATAAGGCAGGAGAAACTAAAGGAACACTTTGAAGACTCACAGACCCTACCAGAAGACTGTTATAACTGAAGACAATTTAAGCAAATAGAAGAATGCAAAACCATTAGCCTTCCATACCCTGAGAAATAAAATAGGAGAAAAGTCTCATTAACAGCAGATTCAGATAATAAAGTACCCAAAATGAGCATCATCAAAAGAGTAAAAGACACTGAAGGAAGAAACTGGAAAAGACAGAAGAAAGTAGAAAGAACTCCCATAATCCTGTGTAAGTAGAATTAATATTGTTAACACGGTCACATTACTGAAAGCAACCTGCAGAGTCCATGCAACCTTCACCAAAATTACAATGACATTCTTTGCGGAACTGGAAGAAACAACTAACGTTTGTAGTGAAGCATGAAAGAGCCGAAGGCGAGACAACAGGCTTGAGTAACAGAGCATCTCAAGGCGTGCACAGTACCTGACTACAGGTGTGCACAGTACCTGACTACAAGTGTGGAATGTGCCATAGCAGCCAAACAAGTGTGGCATCGGTGTGAGATCACATGAGGGTTCTAAGACAGAGAACCCAGGAGGAAAACTACACAACAGCAGCCACTGGATTCTTAGCAAAGATGCCATGAACATCACTGGAGTAAAGGGAGCCTCTGTACCAGGAGGCCTTAGGAAGCTGGAGAGCCCCATGCAGAAGACAGAATGAGATGTTTAGCCACCATCTTGTCCTAAATAAACTCAAACTGGATCAAGGAGCTTGATGTAACAATCCAGACTTTGTAATGACTCCAGGAAACACAAGGAAACACAGTAAGATCTAGCCAGTGGCCACGACGCACTGGCTATGTGTGTATATATGTATATATATATATATGTATATATATATATTTAAGACTTAAATATATATTTTAGTTATATTATGTTGCATATTTTATTTAATATATTTAAAATATATATTATTCAAATAATATATAATATATAATAATATATAATATATATACAATATATAAATATATGTATATATATGTGACTACAATAATCCCAGGAAATAAAAGCAAGAGTTAAAAAACAGGGTTGCAAAAAAATAAAAAATCCTTGTATAGCAAACAAAACAAAACAAAACAACAAAATAGTTACCAGAGTGAAGAGATGGCTTATATAGATGGAAGAAAACATTTGTCCAAGATTTATTTTTTTCTGATGTGATTAATATCCAGAATATACAGAGAAATAAAACATCCTAACACCAGAAGAATGAGTAATCTAGCCAGTAAATGGGTAAATGAAGCCTGCAGATACTTCTGAAAAGAAAAGTAAATAGCCAGCAGTTATATAAAACACATTGAATATCTTCATTCATCAAGAAAATAAAATAAAAACCATTTAGTATTTAATGGGACCTGAGTAAAAATGGGTGCCATCATCAAGAAAACAATAACAAGTATTGGTGAAGATATAGGGAAGAAAGAATGCCTGTGTTGGTAGGAAGGTACACTAGTAGTCATGGAAGCCAGCACTCAGAAAACCACAAGGTAGAAACCAGAGGCCTCAGCTTCCTGTTCTCAGGTACCTACCTAACTACATACCCAAGAACTCTGTCAGCGTATTGGAAGCTCTGCCACATCCATCATTACCCTGAACTATTCACAAGACCTCTGTTATGGGGTCTGTGTAGATGTGCACTGAAGTGAGGAAGGGGTAAGAAAAAGTGAAACACACACTCACTCACTGGATAATTATGCAGCTTTCTAGAAAGATGAAGTCATGTCATCAGGAGAAAAAAAGGATAGACCTGATTGCCACTTTATGTAAAACAAGCCAGTATTACATGTATTCTTCTGACGCTCCATGCCCATTCTCCCCCTTGGGCTAGCCAGCTGCTGGGTGGGATGCGTGGGTGTAACGCAGGGCCTTGGTCAGCAGTGAGTACACGAGAAAAGAATGTGCACACTTGGGAACAGCTTCAGAGAATTGTTCAGTTTACAGAGGGGGCAGTGTCTATGCCCCTTGGGAGGTGGCAGGGTTTGTGTGGCCGTGCATAATTGGCCAGGGCAGGGGTTTTGGAAGATGCTTCATCTGCATACTCGGGGCCTGTAGGATGAGGAGGGCACACACGACCTTGTAAGGTCAAGCAAGGGGAGAAACTTATCACTGTGAAGGTAATGTATTTTTAGCAGGGTTGATGGTGGGGCAGCCAAGTTTCTCATGGCAGGCTGTGAGAGGGAAGGGAACCAATGCCTGCCATCCTCAGAGGAGGTAGCAGGGATTGAAACTCTCCTTGGCCCTTCCCCCATTAATCCTGGGCTGTTAGGTCCCCGTATTCTTTCATTTGTGGAATGTAGTTGAAAATGGCATAAAAGTATAAGGAGGACCTTTAAGAAAGGAGAGACGGGGTGGAAAGGGGGCAGAGGTGAACGAAGCGTATTGTATACCTGCATGTGGGTGTCACATTGAAATGACCATTATGTAAATTATTAGCCGAGTGGAGGGGCTGCAGAGGCCACTCAATTGACAGGGCATTTGCTTAGCACGTGTGCAGGCCCAGGTTCGGTTCCAGTACTGCGTAAACTAGGTGTGGTGGTGCATGTCTGCCA
This sequence comes from Acomys russatus, assembly GCF_903995435.1. Classification (NCBI taxonomy): domain Eukaryota; kingdom Metazoa; phylum Chordata; class Mammalia; order Rodentia; family Muridae; genus Acomys; species Acomys russatus. Next base: position 9,236,642 of record NC_067163.1, read on the forward strand.
AACCAGCAGTAGGTGGAGGGAGGGAATTTGCAAGTTTAAGGTCATCCTTAGCTACCTGGTACCTTGGAGGCCAGCTTAGGCTACATGAAACCGTGTCTAAGGAAAAACCCCAGCTGAATTAAAGGATGGCTGAGGGCTGTGAGGACAAGCCCACTGGGGCCTGGGATTTTACAGGTATCAGGCTTTGCAGGATCACATTTTAAGGACTTGTTCAAAAGAGACCCCAGACCTTGTGTTGATATCTTCTGTGGTACCCGGTGCAGATGATAACAATTTGGCACTGGTTCTCGAGGGCTACAGACAGAGAGACACGGTTGAGTGATTTCTCTAAAATTACTTCTTTATCAGAGCTCAGAGCTTCATGCTCTCTCTGAGAAGAGCAGGGCTTATGATGCTGGCTTGTGCTATTCTTGCTTTGTCTGTTTGATATGAATGGAATGGGTTTCCACACAGCGTTTAATGACATCCTTTATCTTTAGGGCCCATTTGTCCAAGGGTGTTATCTTTAAAATATATTTTCATTTTAAGGTGTGTGTGTGTGTGTGTGTGTGTGTGTGTGTGTGTGTGTGTGTGTGTGTGTGTGTGTACATGCACACATGACTGAAGTTGTCCTCAGAAGTCAGAAATGACAGATCCCTCTGAGCTAGAGTTATTGTCACTTGTGAACTGCTTGGCATGGGTGCTGGGAACCGAACTCATAAACCTTGAAAGCACAGAAGGCACTCTTAGCAGCTGAGCCATCTCTGACCACACCCCCTTTGGAGGAACACTAGAATGTGGGCCTTGGAGGCCTACTGACACTTTTCCCATTTTGTGTTGGCTCTGGCAGATGATTTACCTGGGGCTAATTCATTTGCTCTGTTGGCATATCTTATATGTTACATGCCAATTTCTATTCCATAATTTTAATTTAATATTAAGTAAATGAATTTAGTATTTAAAATGACTCTTATATTGCTTGACTAACTATGACATAAATATTGTTATTATTGCTAGGTATTCAAGCTGCATTGTAAACTGTGATTGTTGGGATATGGGTCTATGCAGGCCTCTTGAAAGTCTGCACTTTTGCATGTCACATATTGGTCATGATTTATTCTAAATTATCTCATTAGATACTAGGAATAGATGATGGGGCCTACTTCTGTTGTGTAAGGCAGGCTTAATTCAGGAACAGTGAAGATCATGTTTGTCACTAAAGCCAAGGTAAATGGACCTAGTGTGCTCACAAACTATTTGGGATATCTGAGGCTGGGGCCATAAACCCAAGTTCACTGCTCCATACTGGCCTTCTGTGCATTACCTGTGGTAACTGTGGCTCCAGGAGCCAGGAGCGTGCTGTCATCCTCAATATGGTTCTTCTGTGAAGAGTGACATTAGGCTCTGTCTGACCCAGATGTCTTCTCCCTTCAGCTAGCTTCTATGTGCTCAGGTAGAATCTGTGCTCCTCTGACTTCTTCCCAGTAATTTATAAAATGAAGCATTTTCAGGTAAAAATTGCATGGCTTTGATGTTTCTATGTAGGAGCACACTTTAATAAATAAGAGTTGTGGCGGGTTGTCCTGCAGCAGCAGCAGATCTTATAACAGTCACTCTGTGAGCACCACATCCATGCTGGGTTACTGTAACGATCTGATGCCATAGCGAGAACCCGGCAGTAAGTAAAATTACACGTGTGCTGGTCACCATATTATGGTACATTCAGCATATAACATATGAGGTGGATATATATAATCTGTATTATATCACTGGATTTCATTATGTTAATGAGTGTCCATTTTTAGAAGTCCCATGAGTATCCAGAACACAGAGCACAGCAGAGGCTTATGAGGCCATGATAGGAAAAGCAGGTGATAGTGGAACACTGAAGCAGTAGGCCACCAGGACACAAATATCTTGGACAATAAATAAATAAATAAATAAATAAATAAATAAATAAATAAATAAATTAAAAAAAAAATAGCCAGTTAGTGAGAATTCAGAGGCTTCTGGAGGAACTTGAACAGGCAGGATGCTGCCTGACCTAAGTCTCCTCACTGTTGCCCTTCCTCTTCCCTAATAGTTCCTTTTTTCTTTCATTTTTTTTTCTTCTAGATTCCACATGTGAGGGAAAATATGTGGTATTTGCTTTTCAAGTCTGCTTTTCTATTTTTCTACAAATGGTAAGATTTTGTCCACTGCGTGTCAGATGTGATGCACACGCCTGTAATCCCAGCAACTGGGGAGACAGAGGCAGGCAGATCTCTATGAGTTTGAGGCCAGCCTGGTCTAGAAAGTGAGTCCAGGACAGCCAAGGCCACCCAGAGAAACCCTGTCTCGAAAAACAAAACAAGACAAAACAAAAACAAACTCCCCTGTGTATACGTACTACACCTATCTTTTCTCCATTCATTTGTGTTAGACATCCAAGTTGGCTCCATTTCCTGACTGTTGACAACAAGACAACAGTAACATGGGCATGCAAGCGTCTCTGTACTGTGTTCAGAGAAAGAACCTTTTAGGCATGTACAAAGAAGTGGCGTGTAGCTGGGTCATACGGCAGTTCTATCTTTTCCCCCAGGGAGCACTATACCGATTTCTATAGTGCTTGCACTTGCTTACACGCCCACCCACCGGGATGTTGAAGATGCCCTTTGAAAATCGCTCTTTGCAGCTCTGTCTTCTTTTAGTAAGCATCATCTTTACAGGACTCGAACGTTCAGGACATTGGGCTAAGGGGAACGATGAAGAATCTTTCAGGAAATGGGCACGTGTCTTTCCTGGTCCCCAAACTGACAGAGCATTTAGCTATTGTCAAGAGGCCCAGATAGCAAGCAGTGAGCTCCGAACCCAGAACCCACTGATCGCTCTCTCATTGGATATGTTGGTGCCAGGCAAGCTGTGGGCCAGACAGATCAGAAGGAAGATAAACACAGGTTTGTGAGGAAGGCTTTTCCCTGGGCTGGCTGCAGTGCCTAGAACCAAGGACAAGCTTGGGCTGTGAGGCCACAGGGCATAGTCTACTTCCAAGCCCCAAGCCACAAACAGCATCAGGAGGGGAAAGGAATATAAGTCATATTACTATTCACAGTGGCTGCTCACATATGTGTATTGTGGTTAGGTGGAATAGAAATCTAGCGAGCTTTGCAAGGAGCCGGTATGTGTGATTCAGACCTCAGGTCAGACCATCCTTCTGCAGCCAGGATGCATGTCCTCAGCTGAGGGCAGAGACAGAAGTTGCCAGAGTATGAAGGCTTTCAACGCAGTGCCCACTACCCCGTAGCTCATTCACTTCATCTGTCCCCCATGGACCAGCCTGGGAAGGCTGCATCTTAAATGATGCTATTCAAAATCAGATGTCTTGCTAATTTCCTATGTGTCCAGGGTCCCTGCAAACAGCACGGGAGCAATCGCATCCCAAGGCAGGTGCTGTGTATGCACCTGTAAATTAGGCTGTCTCAGAGTCCCGCCATCCATCACGTTGCATTGTGGGTGGAAAGTAATTTGCTTCCTTTGTTGTTTTTGATCCGTGCTAATCATCCTCTGCAAGTTGAAGTTATTTATCTAAACAGTGCAGGTAGAAAACTAGTTGAAAGAGAGATTAACATAAGAAGGATGTTCCCTGCTTTGAAACTGTGATGCCCAGAACTGGAGTCCCAGGAGATGGAGCAGGGAGGATTAATTAAAACACATTGCTAGATGGGACTTGAGAAGTATTTGTAAACAAGGTCGTGTTTTCTTTTCTTCTCCTTAAAAAGACAAAACAAAACAAAACAATTATTAGCAGGCAATGAAGCAGAAAGGCCAAATGAAGACTTTACTTCAAGCTAATCTATATTTAGATAGACCTGGAAGACGTTTGCTTTTGTCTCCACCATAGGGAAAGGGGCACTTGGGTAAAATATCATGGATGAATATTTTTAAGGTAACCAGTGACTTTAGAAATGGGCTGACAGAAGGCATTTTGGGCTAGCAGAGAGGAGCGGGGAACTCTACAGTCCCACCACCTTTTGCTTGCATGCTTTACTCCAGACACAAGTGGCTAGTTGTAGGAAATTTTGTGGCAGCCATGTAATCTCATAATTGTCCAGTATCCTTTGTGTTGTGTTCCAATTTGCTCTGTTTAAGTAATTGCAATGGCTGAGTGGGACCATGTTGGTTAGATATGGCAGAGCAGTGCCAAGCTCCTCTGGCCTGATGGATGTGTCATCTGGTGCGCACGATGCTTTTCCCGTTCTTTCCTTTTTAAAAAATTGTTCTTGTTGTTGTGTTGTATGGTGTGTGTGTGTGTATGTGTGTGTGTGTGTGTGTGTGTGTGTGTGTGTGTGTGTGTGTGTGTGTACTGGCATGTGCACACCATGGTATAAGTGTGAAGATGAGAGAACAACTTTTTTTCAAGGCAGGGTTTCTATGTGTAGCCTTGGCTGTTCTGGACTCACTTTGTAGACCAGACTGGCCTGGAGAGAACAAATTTTAGAAATCAACTTTCCCCTCGTACCATGGACTCCTGGGATCATCCTCAGGGCTTCAGCCTTGTGGGTCAAACGCTTCTATCTGCTGAATCGTCTTGCCAGTCCCTTAAAAGTTTTAATTTTTTTTATTGTTTTCTTTCCCTTGAAAAGCTAATGCACATGCCAGTACACACACATATATAAATTAATTGAGCATATAAATTATATATAATATATACAGATACACTATATATCTGTATATCTATATCTATATCTGGATTTCACATATATTCAAAATAAGCTTTACTTGTCTAAGTGCATTAGTCATTTTTTCTCATTGCTGTGACTAATAGCCCAACAGAAACAACATAAGGCAGAAGTTTCAGTCCTGGCTTTGGTGCGTCAGGCATAGAGGATGTGAAGGAGTGCACCGTGGTGCTTGTGGTGGGTTCTCACCTCCTGGCAGATCAAGATTCAGAGTCAGAAATGGGTGTTCAGTTCTCTATCCACCCACTTCTCTCACAGGTTCTATGAATCTCTCAAAGCAGTGCCACCAGCTAGGGACAAAGTACTCAAACACAGGAGCCGTTGGGCAATATTTCAGATTTAATCCGTAACATTGAGCCTGGCTCATTGCACCTAACTTGATGATTCTGGGGTCCATTATTTCCCATTCTTTATTATGGCTGAGCAACATCTCACTGAGCACATGTGTCATGTTTTCATCATTCCTCTGTTGAGGATGCCGTGGGCTGACTCTGTATCTTGGCTGCAGTGGAGACAACGATGTCAAGCAATTCTGACTCTGATAGTTCATTATCAACTCGGCAGTCTAGAATCACCTGGGAAGTGGGATGCCTTGGCAGGATATCATCATTTTATTAGTTGTTGTAGGAAGAACTGTACTAATTGCGGTTTGGTGATTCCCTGAGTGGTAGGACCTGGATTTTTTTTTTTTTTTTTTAAACTAGAGAAGGTGATTTGAGCACCTTTGTCTTCCTCCCTTCCTGTTACCTGATTGTGGGTTATATGTGACCAGCTGCTCCGAGCTGCTGCAGCCTTGACTTCCCTGTCGTAATGGGCATACCTGGAACTGTGAACTAAAAAGAGCCCTTTCTCTTCTAAGTTACCTTTGTCAGAGTCTTTTATTACAGTAACAGTAACTAAAATGCTGACTCAGAATTCCTTGAGTCTGCGCCTAGGAGTGGGATAGCTGCCTCATGTGGTAGCTCTAATTTTAGCTTCTTAAAGAACATCTAAACTGATTGCTATAGTTACAATAGATACTCACTGATGACTGAGCCAGTGAGTAAATTGACACTAAGTTATAGAAAGTGAGTTACCTTGCAGAAGTCATGGTAAATTTATAAACTCAATGTTTTTAGGAGTTTGGCTATAGAGTTTGATCAATTGAGAACTTAAGTTTCTCTGGCTGGACCCCAGATCTTACTCCTGTGTGATTTTTAAGCAGGTTGCTTGGCTCCCAGGTTCCTCCTGTAGAAAAAGGGATGGTAATTTTGCTTTCCTATTTTGTGACCGCCATGCAACACGTAACATTCTAGAAGTGTTTGTGCATTTCACAACTGTTTGAGTTAATCCCCCTAAGGCTCTGTGGTTAAGCCAAGCAAGAGACTGAATGTGGGACCATAATGGCCTAGGATTCCAGAACAAGGCTTGAGGAGAACTTCAACCCTGGATACCTCAGATGAGGGTAGCAGGCTCCCTTCCTCCTCCCAACCTAGGGCCAGAAAGTTGGCTGCCTCACCATCAATCCTACTAACAATTTATTACCTTAACATCTTTATGTTTATCCTTATAAGCCCCGCCCCCATGCTGAATATGCAAAATAAGTATTTTCCAACACCCCTGCGCTGGCCAATTGTACACAGACATACAAAGCTTGCACCAGAGACCCTGGCCATTTCTCCAACGGCATAAATATCCCTTTCTCCCTCCAATTAAATGAACTGTCTCACTGAAGCAGTCTGCCAGGAAGGCTGTTTCTGAGATACTGCATTGTACCCACAGGCCCTGGCTAAGTGTCCCTCCCTCCAGCCCAGCTTGGTGCACAAATGAGCCTGGGTACCCAGAGGGGAGAAGCAGGAGTGTTGACCAGAGATCTATTCTGTACCTTGAGCAACAGGGTGTAAGTAAGGTCCATGGGATGTTAAGTGCAGAGCTTTCGTTAGTGTTAGCCTCTGCTGTAGCCATTAGTGTTTGTGTTTCAAAGCATTCTGCTCTCTCAAAGGGAAACTCAGTCATTGTTTCTGCCATGATTAATTAATTATTGTTAACTGAATTGCTGGTCTTTTTGATACTAAAAGTTATCAGATATTTAAAGGGAAAGTTACTTGTGTTCTTTCAAGTACTCTATATTATAAACTCTATTTAGATAAATGATTCAGTTGTGTTTTTTTTTTTTTTTTTTTTTTTTTTTTTTTTTTTTTTTGCGGGGTGGGGGCAGGGGAGGGAAGGAGGGACAATAAGCCATCTCTGAAAGCCCAATTCCCGCTGGGATGCTTTCTATGGTAAATATGGGAATAAAATACCCAGGTTTCATGTCTGGGTGTAAGAGGGTGGCCTGCTCACAGGAAGTGGGGTCTGGGCATCCCTGATTCCTTTCCTGCTTTAAAAACCTAAAAACCTTTGTGTGCTCCCCCCCCCCCCAAGTAGTGAGTGATCTCCCTTACAGGTCCCTTAACCTCACAGTGTGGAGAGTAAGCTACTGTCTCTCTCTGTGAACCCCGAAAGGCTTCACAGTGGAGCAGGGAGCAGCCTGAAGAGCAGTCACATTAAAAATAACTTGTTGGAAACAGCGGGCCGCCATAACATAAGTAAGATGTATACCCGTGTTTATAAAATAAAGTCACAACAAACCAGCTTGTTAATATTTGAGCAGAATATTTGAGTATTCTTTCATGCATTTTCTTTAATTTCCCCTTTCATGTGTTTTCTTACTTTTGACATCATAATATAATTATATTTCTCCTTTCTCTCTCCTCCCTTTGAACACTCCCACATACACCTTCTTGCTCTTTTTCCAAATTCATGGCCCCTTTTCTATTAATTTTTAATTACACACACACACACACACATACACACATAGACATATATACATATATATATATATACATATATATATTCCTAAATATAACCTGACCAGTCTGTATAATGTTACTTTTATGCCTGTTTTCAGGGCTGATCATTCAGTATTTGGCAATCAATTGATACTTAATTGCACTTCTACAATCTATTTCTTAGATTCTTATATTAACAGTGGTGAATACAAATCACTTGGTTGATAACACATTGCTTTTTTATATGAGGACAATGAGACAAAATTTTTATCAACTTATTCACTGTTAGTTTTCAGGTAGAGTTTCACAGTGTAGTTTTGGTGGGCTTCGAACTAGCTGAGGATGGCCTCAGGCAATTTTCCTACCTCAGCCACTCACCGCATGGGGCTAATGCTATAGTTCAGATGTACTCCCAGGCATGTGCGGCCTTTTTTTTTTTTTTAATGATTCGCTGTGGTGAGGGGAACAACAAGTTCTGTGCAGTAGACATGATTGTTTACTCTGCTTTCATTGTGACACAACTCTCATGTTCTTATTACTGAAACCTAAAGAAACTAAGGGGCCGTGACTCTGGGAGGAACCCCATCATCTGGTCTCCCTTGGCTAACACCTGGATTTTGAGTGATGGGGGCCTAGGAGCCAGTGATCCATCTGAGCCAGGCTCAGGTAAGGACGAAACCGTTCATCCAGGACTCCTTCAGCACACAGGGAGGCTTTGGGGCACAGGACTGTGGGGAGGTGACAGCTCTAAAAGTTCATGCTGGGGATACTCAAATGAACCTCTACCTGGACCTGTGCCCAGCTCACAGTGTCTGCATCATAGAGACTTCCCGAGATGGGTAGCTGTAGCCGAAGGCGACCAGGAGCAGAGAGTTCTAGCACCACTGGGGCCAGCAGCTAAATGGCTGCCTGGGACTTACATTCCTCATCTATAAAAACAAGATTTTATATTCAATCCCTAGTCTTCAGTCTGTCCAGGAAGCCCTGAGAGCGGAAGACCTTTCTCTCTGTGGAGGTGGTAGTGGCAAACCTGCCTTTTATGGCAGGCTTAGATATGAGTGGCCCTGCATTGGGGCTCTTGTGGCATTGGTGCCTCCAACTAAGTTTCCATTTGAAGACGACTCTGGTCCATCAACACGTGTAGCATGCGCAGTATATGGCATAAGTGTTTTAGGGCAAAACCTGGGCTGCTGCCCTTTTATGGGAAACAGTAGTAGTCTACCTTCCTGCCCAGGGCTATGTCCCTTCATCTTCAAGAAGAAACACTGGGGGAGGGGGGTGGAGGAGGGGGGGCTTGGTCTCATCTCTCTTACAAACACTCATGTTTGAACAGAGCCCTGAGAAGTACTGGCTTAGATACTGCCTCATAGTCTAGGGCTTGGTATTTCTCATATGATAACAGTAACACTTCCCAGGCTGTGAAGTGTAGGAAAAAATGTCATTGCATTAAAAAAAAAAAAAATAGTTTTAGACAAACACAGGGGCAGGCCAACAAATCACCTACATCTGATGGGAACCATTTCCTCTCCCTGTCACGCTGTCGCAAAGGCATTAAAAATAAGCATTTTAATAAAGAAAACAACATTAAGTTCCAGCAGGCTAGACCATTACTTCTAATGAGAATCCTTGAGATGAAGAACCAAAGCTTAATTGGTTAAAAAAAAAAGATTAATAGTTAATTATTTGCTTAGGAACAAAAATGATTAAAATGAAAAACACCTGTGGTTGCTCATGGAGGCAGGAATTCAGGGAAAGGGGCCCCTGTGAGGTGTCTGTCTTTCAGAACCAAAACCCAAGATACTGAGGCTTAGCCCTGCCCTTCTTTGGTCAGGTGACGGGCAGCAAGGATGGCAGGTGTAGCCTTTCACTCTACTTCTGAGCTACCTTGACTTCAGAAAGCCACAGTGTAGGGAGAATTTGGGTTTCTTAAAAAACAACAAAAACAACAACAACAACAACTCGTCTTGTTATGTGAATATGTTTTTGTTTTAATCCCTCCCAGGTGTGGGATATGGGGCTTCAGTCTGCTTCAGACTGTCCACAGTTGTTAACTGTGATTTGTCCCATGCTTTGGGAGGGGCGTGCTTTTGCCGGCTTTGGATAGTTTCTGCGAGTGTATATATGGGCAGACATGCACTTGGGGTCTGGAGGACAAGTTCCTGCTTCCTTGATGTATGGGTTTCTCTCTGCTCTTCTGAATCTCCTGTGTCAGGAAGGAAGGAACTCCCTCAAAGGTGCCTGGCTGCCTGCCTTGCACGCTACATGCTGATAAGTAGAGAGTGCGTCCAATGTCACATGGTCCTAAGCTTCCTTGGGACTTCTTGTTCACATGACAGAAGCCAGATTCATTCAACTCCACCTTCTTCTCTTAGAACAACCCTCAGAGCCTTCCATTTTCAGGGTAAGAAAGCAGACGACACCAGAGCTCGTATCTTATATCTCCATTTGACCTTCTTCTAACCAGAAGTGAGAGAGAAGTGATCCAAAAAATCACCTGGCATGTTCTTTATCAGGCTGCTGTAATGTGATCACAGTATGTACCAGGCATCGAGACATGGTGGGATTAAACAGGACTAAGTATTGATTGCTTTAAGGTGCCACCTTAAAGCGCCTGGGGCAAGCGCTTCAAGGGAGTGCTGTGGTGGTATGGCTACCAGAGGGATAAGGCACAGCAGAGACATCCGGTGTTATTTTCCAATTCTTGAGATGATGGTCCCACATTCCTTAATGCTGCGGGAGTAGGCCCATTTCTGTTCTCTTTGATGGAGCAGAGTTTGTATGCATCTGATTCTGCATTTGCACATGTGTAGGGAGGGATGAGATGGCGACAGTGATACCTTATGCATAAACCTAAAAAGATAATTCAAATGGAGCATAGTGTATTTCTGAATAATAAGGGCTCGTGTTTGAAATATGTCCCATTTAAATAAAAATGCATGCCTTTTTTAGACCTCTGTGAACAGCTGCATCAAAATGGGACTTGAGGATGAGAATGCATACAGGAAGTTATGTAAATGGCTCATTCGGATGACCTGTTCTTTTTGTTGCCTTATTTATAAAGTGTCTTCCCCCTCCATCCCCAACCTTGCTACGCAGAGAGAATTCAGGAAAATAAATTTTGACTACATAAATAATTGGGCAAATGAAACACTTGGAACGAGCCGGATGGGATGGAGCCAAGCACCACAGACTGCACCTCACTCTGTGGGTAGTCTAATGTGGAGGCCATGACATCTTGTTGAGCTGACTCATGGTGCTGGGATTCTTGGGAAACACAACCATACTCAGCATCAAGTAGGGAATATGAAAATGGATAGACAAACAGAACCAGTATCTATTTTAAATTAACTTCCAGAACACACCACCAGCATTATTTCCCCAGGGGTTTCAGGTGCATTCTAGCGTCTCAGCAGAAATTTGTTTCCTAAAACTGATATCCATATGACATGCATTTCTTGATTAATACCCACGACTCAAAACAAAAACAAAGCCACCACACATGCTGCAGTATTTCTTCCTCGTAAGTGTTATTATGCCAGTCAGTGAACACTAGGGTATTGTCTTTGTAGGGAGTGCAGTTTCAGAGAGCAAACCTGACATCATTTTAAATTGTCCATTAAAAACTCTAATTCAGAGGACTTGGGTTCAATTCTCAGTACCCATGTAGGGGCTCACACAGACATATGCAAGCAAAACATCCATACATACAAATAAATAAATACTCCTTCTAGTTTTAGCAGCCCACATAATTTTACACTCCCCTCCGTTCGTTCTGAAACAAAAATTATTCTACATAGTCAGGAAGCTAGTGTGATTTAGAACCATATTTCTTTCATTGAAATCATTCCAATACCAACCAAATTGATTAATTACGTCTGATATTTTCTTTTTAAGTCAGCTTTAGTGCTGACAGGTCCAGAAAGATAATACGTGCAGAAATTCATAGTTAAAATTTACTGGCTCCGGTTGCTTGTAGCTGTAAATATCAAAAGCCAATCGTTGTCATGGGTTGTAAAAAGGATTCTCAAACACGTGACTTGTGTTTCCCAACCTGTGATGGGATCCTAGACCTATAGAGTTGTCTCAGTGTGACCTGGACTGGTCCACAGTCACTCCCATGGGGTCAGATGGTTAGTGGAACTTACAGTAGTTTGCCCTCAGGAGCCTGCCATGTCCCAGCATGCACTGCAGAGCTGTCCTGCTTCCTGGAACAGATTTGGAAACACAGTATAACCTCTCCTGGCAATGGAGAAAAAAAAAAAAAGGATGTTACTCGAGACACCTGGGAGATGATCTTGGGGACCCCGTGCCACATGTGGGACATCACCATCTGAAACTGTAGAGCAGAGAGCTGGTGGCTTCCACCATAATCCAGGCTGTCTCCGTTCCTGGGTTTAGAATACGCAGGGGTGGATAGGTCTTAGGGAGTGATCATTGAGAAACAGCAGCTGTGTCAGCTTCTCGGTAGGCATGGATCTTTCCTACAGGGGGAACATGGCCCCGGGCACTGTGATCACTGTTTTAGAAGGAACTGCTCTGTGCCAGTAGGCAGGCACTAACATAAACACTTGGCTTTCCGCTGGCGGGGATAGTAATACATGGCTTCTGTTTGCCTCCAACATATTTCAGTCCATCAAGCTCAGGCTGAAATTTAATGCGCTGGCGATCTGGCTGACTGCATATCAGAGGGACCCTTCTGGCTCCCTCCCCAGGAGTCTTCATGCTGGTGGGACCTATGTGGCCCCCATTCTAGGTTCTGTAGTGGGTATTCACAGTGGGTACAAGGCATGCTACATAGGAACTGAGTGCTTACCTACCTCAGCAAAACTTCCGAGGTTCCAGGAGGAACCTGCATGCAGGGCCTAGGCGAAGGCAGCTCTAGTGCTCTAGTGATCAGAAATAAATACAACGCCCACAACAGCAACCCATAAAATTTTTGGAAAGCAAAATAGTCAATGAATTCACACCCTGCTCTTTACGACCATCGAAAGTAATGAAAGAGGAAGAGGACAGGAGGGAGAGAGTGGAAGAGAGACAGACACCACCCACATGACTGTCTGTCCCAAGCCTGCAGGGATTTTGGTAAGAGGGGTTCAGTTGGAGACAAGTGGCCATGCTTTGGGATTATTCAGTGAGCCACCTGGAGGATATGGATCCACACTACTCTTCTACCACAGAGAGCTATCATGTTCTTGTCTGGGCTAGTACACACACTAGGGCGCTGTTTATGAAGGCAACATTTGTTTAGCATCTTTGCTTCCGAGAGAATCGCTCAATAATCTCCATTTATTGTTATTGTTGAATTGAGTACCTATGCTGCTTCTGATGGCGTTCGTCTTTAGCCATGACTCTAATGCTACCAAAATAGCTTTTAATTTAATCAGCTACTTTAACTATAAAAAGGTGTATGTATTTTATCAACAGTTGAACGTTTTATAACATAAATGACATGTGTAAAGGATGTAGTGTGTGTGTGTGTGTGTGTGTGTGTGTGTGTGTGTGTGTGTGTGTGTGTGTTATGGAAGCATGGGTCTTTAGCTACTGGGGACTCATTCTTGACTCAGAGTCTCCATGACAGTGGTGGGGGAGGTGGTGTGTGGTGATCACAGCTCTTAATTTGCATAGAAGACAAGTGTTGACTCATTTTTCTCTTTTAAATTAGGTTGTTCATCTGCCTTAGAGGTTCAGGGAGTCTAAATATGAAAGGACTCAGGTCAAGAATGCCGGCTCTTCTCTGACTGTTAATGAAATCCAAAGCGTTCTTTTAAGGACACTTTTTACCTTTGTATCTGAAATGATGGGAATGCAAATTCAGAAATTACAGAAGTGGCATTCCTTATAGGTAGCTAAACAGAGAGAGCAGCTCAACTTGGCTCTATTCAGTACTCGAGGACCATCCTCTCCTTAAATCCTGCTGTACCCAAGGGTGCATGGGCATGTACTGAAGACACCAGTTCTTTGACAGCTGTGTCTGTGATATATGAATGTAAATGCACAAGGTGTACGATACACGTGTGTTATGTCTGTATGCGGGATGAAGACATATGCAGTTATTGTAGTATTAAGCATCTTATCTGTTTACAAATCCTAACCTGGAAGAGAGTTTATCCCTTGGCCCACAAGCCATTTTTTGTATTTAATAATTTTCTGTTAAATATTTTATTTACCATTAATACATGCACATAAAGTTTGGATCTGATCCACCTAACCCTTAACACCCACTCCTCTCCAATGTCTTCCCTAGTCTCTCATGTTTCCCTTCCAACTTCATGTGCTATCTCTCTTTCTCTTTCTCTGAAAATTTACTACCTGCTTGTATGTGCATGAGTGTGGAGCCATGTAACTGGAGCATGAGTAGCTCCTCAAGGCTGGCATCCTTGAAGAAAACCCACTCTCCTCCCCCAGTGGCATCAGTTGCCAACAACTTCTCCAGTAGGGGTGAGACTTCATGATCCTCTTCCCTAACCATGTGGTATTTTGACTGCCTTGACCTCATACAAGTCCTGTGCCTGCAGTCACTGCTCTCATGAATTCATATGTGTAATTGTACTGTCATGTCTTACAAAAACCTTCTCACAACAGGCATCCACTCCCTCTGGCTTTTGCAATCTTTTCATCCCTTCTTTCACAATGGTGCCTGAGCTTTGTGGTTTGGGGTGCGATGCAGCTGTCCCATTTAGATATGAGCATCCCACTGTCTCTTATAAGCTGTATGTCAACCAGTTGTTGCTTGTTGTATTAATTTCCATCTACCCATAAAAGAAGCTTCTGTGGTGAGAGATGCCCTAATCTATTGTATAAAGAGAAAAGCATTCAGGGTGTTTATTACCGTGTACACTGAGCAGTGTAACAGTAGTATGTTCTCCCCTAGAGCCTGTGATGTAGTCAGCATAGGTTTTGGTCCAGCTAACAGTACCATGCATAGTGTCCATCTTATAGAGCAGGCTATAAATCCAATCAGAAAGTGGTCGTTCCCATAATATCCCACCACTATTGTACTGGTGGGCATACCTTCCCAGGCCAGTTATTATTGTAGCTCACAGGCTTCACATATGGGTAAGATGTATGATGGCTTTTCTTTCCTGGGAGCATGCATAGAATCTTCTCGTACCATGGAAGCCAGACAGTAGGCATGAGCTTGATTTCTCCATGTCCTAGCACTCCTATATTATTTGAGATTTTGCGTGGATGTTGAAATAGAGGTTAGTTTGTGTAGTCTCATAGTGTGCTTGTAATGAAATTCATCAGGCTCTCGCTTCATTAACATCTTTCACTTTGCTTCACAAACCCATTAGCGTATTACAGGCAACAGACAGCAGAGGACCTATCATTGTACTTTGGCAGAATCCGGGTGGGATTCAGTGGACGTGGTGGAGAGAGATGCTTCACTGTTTCTCTAAGAGCAAGGCCGCAGCCCTGTCTGCCACACTAGACAGTGGATCAGTGGCCCATATCAGACACACTCTGTGAGGTCATTGAGTTCTCTACCGTGTAAAACAGATTAGGAGGTGAGTATGTGTGTGTGTGGGGGTGTGTGTGTGTGTGTGTGACTGATGTTATGTGGCTATGTTTATATAAGACAACCACTTGAAGCCACAGTGAGGAGAGAGGTTTGCAGCCAAAAAGAAGCTCAGAAAGATTAGCCTGACCTGGAACTTTTAGCCTCTAAGGCTTTCAGGCAGGAAGTTTCTGCTTTTTAAGCCTCTGGGCTATGGCTCAGGTGAAAGGGGGGTGCAGTGGGTGACTATGGAGGGACAGATCGGTCAGTTAGTCCTCTCTCCTGCCTCCATTCCTCCCTCCATCCCTCAGATCCTTCCTTCCTTCCATTTCCCCTTCTCTGTCTCTGTTTCTGTCTCTCTGTGTGTGTCTGTCTGTCTGTCTTTCTGTCTCTCTCTCTCTCTCTCTCTCTCTCTCTCCCCAGAATGACCTCAAACTCTCTATGTAGGTAAAGATGGCCTTGAACTGATGATTCTTCCCTCTCTGTCCCCCTAGTGCTGGGATTACAGGATGAAGCAATGCACCTTGTTTATGTGATGTGGAGTACTGAACCAAGGGCCTTGGGCATATCAGCCATATACTCTGCCAACTGAGCCACAGTCCTCATGAGGCTAGCCTGGGTAAGAGCAACTCTCTGCAGCATTTACAGTCTCTCTCATCTTTCACATCCAGTGTGGTGGTTTCAATAGGAATGGCCCCCATAGACTCATGTGTTTGAATACTTGGCTCATAAGGAGTGGTACTATTCGGAGGTGTGGCCTTGCTAGAGGAAGTATGGCGCTGTGAGGGCAGGCTTTGAGGTGTCAGAAGCTCAGGTCAGTTCTCTGGCTCTTACCTGCAATTAGATAAAGATCAAGAGTAGAACTCTCAGCTCCTGTGGCACCATATCTGCCTGCATACTGCCATGACTCACTGCTGTGAGAATGCACTAAACCTCTGAACTGTAAGCCAGCCCCAATGAAACTTTTTCCTTCATAAGGGTTGCCATGATCATGTGACTCTTCATAGCATAGAAACCCTAACTAAACACCCAATATGTCTGAGATGTTCTACCTACACGTTACAGACATCTCCTGTTGATAGTTGACTGGACCTGTTGAACACCAGACTCTTGACATGCCATTCAAAGAATTGAAGAGATTCATACACAACAAATTTGAAAGGGGTTTTATGTGGAAACAGTAGAAGTGGGTGCTCTGCAAGGGAGCAGTGTCCTGGAGCAAGAATGCTAAAAGCGCCCGCCTTCCTCTGTGGAGTTTTAGCCTGTGAGCCTTGGAGGAGTAGTAGATGGTTGGTAGGGGTATGGTAGGCCTGCCTTTAGTTATGATTGACAGGTGGAAACTCAGGCCAAGTGTGCAGTATGGGTTATAAAGTATACAGTCCAAGCTTAAAATTACACACACACACACACACACACACACACACACACACACACACACGTTCATCATGCATATGCATAAGAGGCTAAATAGAGACGTTTCCTTTAAATGCCACTCTGAGAGCACACTTTGCCATACTGCACCTATAGACATCTAAAACAGGCTCACATTTCCTCGGCTCACTTCTGGTTCCAGGTTGTGTTTAATGAGAAGCTAACTACATAGGGGAAGTTGGGGAAAGAGTGTGCATAGCTCTAGAAAAGTCCTGGGCTGCTAAACCTTCTTGCTTATGTGGCTACCTCCCTACCACTTTCCCGGGCTTAATCACTACTGCAAAGGAGCATCTGATTGGTGACTGTTAGCTTAGAGCCACATGTGCTCAAGGCTGAGGGAGAATGGAAAGAGACGGTGGAGGCGAACGGTGGAATGGCAGAACTCGGCTTCTAATTCTTGAGAAGTTCAGAGCAGATGGCTCACTGTAACTGAAATGTAGATTCTCAGGAAAATAGATTTCAGCCCTAGCAGATACCCACTCACTGTTTTGATTAACGTTGCCTGCATGGCACGGGCATACTGAAATGTGGAGCTTAAGTGTGAGCAGCTATCTTAACAGAACGTTTTAAGCCGCTCTTTGCTCATTACAAAGGGATAAAGCATTTACACGGGCACCGTTGTCTCAATAGGAAAAAGTGCATCTGTGAGATGTAGCTTTTCAAAAAGCCTTCTTTAAATGGACATTTACTTTCTTTGTTTGCAGGCATTTTGTCTTGAGATATGCTAGGACATAATTCACCAAAACCCTACCCACTTTGCTGTATGTCACGCTCCTGTGAGATAGTTCTAAAGTGGCGCATTTAAAAAAAATAGACTTTTATGGTTAGGACACGATGTGATGTTTGTGGTTCTGTCACCAACAGCTCGGCCTGTATTCTGGGTGTTGAGTGCGGCTGAGTCCCTGAGAAGCTCTCTAGTCTGACTGTGTGTATAGTTCCACCCTCAGCTCTGTTCTGAAACACCGAAAAAGCTTCTCTGTATACTGATTATGACAAACTCTCCATGGGCTTGCAGACAACCCTTGCATTTCCATATAAAATCCGAGTCAATATTTTTTTATAATTTTCCAACTTAAGTTATATCATGATTATAGGTCTGAATAATTACTCTCACGGTCATGCTGTTAGAACAGACTTAGGACTCGGCCATAATCTTTCCTTTGACCCTGGCACTTGTCTGCTTGCTTCCCCAAGTCCTAAGATACAGAGCTTCACATTCCTTGCCCTGAAGCACCTCCTCCTTCCTGCTCCCACAGCAACCTTAGCCGCTCTAGAATGTCCCTACCAGGGTTCCGTACAACCTCTGGATGCTTCCTTCTTTCTATAGCAGTGTATCCGGATGACTGTTTATTGTGAGTGTTGTCCTCAGAGCCGCCTGGGACCCTGAGCTACAGTGTCTGCTTGGCAGCTCAGGTATCATGTAGAATGATCATAGGCTCCCTGTATGAGGTCAAGTTGACATTTCACTCCCAAAGGGGCCTTTGTCTTCCTGAAGCCTTGATTTATAGCTATCTGATTGGTTAGGAGTAAGAAGGGGAAAGGCTGCACTATCCCACCCAGCTGCCAGTCACGCAGAACCTGCTGACTGCTTATGGTGCTGGCTGCAAGCATGCTGACCTCTGGTCACTCAGGGACCCACACACACCATTTGATTCTGACCAGTCCCCAACTCCCAAGTCTTCATGTCCCATGGTGGACACATTGCTGTTATTTTTTTTTTTTCCTTCAAGATCCTATGATGGTTCTTTAGGCGCCTTATAATTTCTCCCTCTGTCAGTCATAGATCTGAGCTGGCTGGGTGCTTGCATGCCTTTGGCTGGTAATATAGAACTTAGTTTTATATACGGTGTATAACCAGGGTAGTGGCCAGAGCCCTTCCTTTCTTTGGATTCAGAGTAGGGCTTGGTTTTGTTCCATCAGGAAATCTGTTCCCACCCTCGTGTTTATAAATGGGGACTTGAGGCCTGGCCTTGGGGAAACATGCGCAGGTAATGTGTGGGTGGGCTCAGGTATACCCCAAGTTGGACTCTGTAGCCAGGCTGTGGGCTGTGGATAAAGCCATGCCAAACCCCTCCAGTCCAGCCCATTAGACAAGAAAATGCCATCAACTGCTTCCCCTTCTATCCCCTACATCCATGCCAGAAGTCAAAGCTGTCCCCGGCTGCATCTGCATTGCGGTTAACTTGTCACAGGAAGCAGTGGCAGAGGCCCTATCACACTTCCTCCCTATTCTCTTTCCTCATGGATCTTGCATGCCTGTGGACACTCTGGAGACACACAGGAGGTCAGTGATATCCATCCCTCAAGGGCCCTGCATCAGCTGTCCATTTGCCAGGTGTGACTGATATTCTACCTGTCAGCTTCACTGAAGCCTTGAACTTCACTGGATAAAACTAGGCTGCTCCTGATGGCCAGTTCCCAATAAAACAGCCTGGGAAGTCAGTATGCATCCTCTGAACTTGATCCCTCCATGCAAAGGCCAAGAAATGTCACAAAGACAGGCCCTGAGCAATTCCACAGGCATCTCCGCTGTCAGTTGTTTTTTAAAAACAATTGTTTCCGGAGACCATTTGACCACACTTGGTAGAATTAAATGTCATAAAATAGAATGGAAATGACCAAGACAAAGTTTATTTTAAGGAATCAAGTGCCTAGATATCAGTATCTGGGAAATGGATGCTCAAAACAGGTGGGCCTGGTAGGGTTCTACCCACTTCCAGCATTGGCCAGTTCCACGTTTCCCTAGCGAACCAATACCTTTTTCCTCTCACCGAAATTACTGAATGCTAACCACACGAACAAAGGTTCAAAACGACATGCCCATGCTAAACTCTGCTGTACACATCACACGGAGCTTAGTTGCTATAGTGAGTTTTAGAATCAGCATGTTGGATCCCATGGTTGGTTGGATGTTTTCTCTTAGAACAGGTGGTCTGGGAGCTCAGGGGATAGGTACCACTCCTCACTTGGGACAGCCTTTAGCCATGCCTCTGAAAGCTGGAAAGGAGGCAAGAGGGCCTAGGTTAGAATAAAAAAAAAAAAAAAAAAATCACTAAATAAGTCAGGTAGCATCACCTCTCTCTGGGTGCCCACAGTTGCCTTTAGGGTTTCTCATTGGTGGAATCTCTTCATGTGGAAATGACTGTTACTGTTGCTGTCCCTGGCAAGGCTACAAAGGAAACATACACACATTGGCTGGTTTGCTTGTTTTGGTGTGTGTGTGTGTGTGTGTGTGTGTGTGTGTGTGTGTGTGTGTGTGTTTACATGGTTATGTGCATACACGTGTATGGGTATGTGTGCATGTAGAATACAGTGCCTAGCATTTTCCTTAATCATTCTCCACTTAATTTTTAATTTTTCCTTATATTATGTATATTAGTATTTCACTGCACCCATGCATGTGCACCGTGGATGTGCCTGTCGCCTGGTGTAGGTCAGAAGAGGGCATCAGATCCCCTGGGACTGGAGTTGTACATAGTTGTGAGTTACCCTGTGGATGCTGGGAAACGAACTCAGGTCCTCTGTGGGGACAAGTGCTCTTAAACACTATGTCCACTCTCTGGCTTCTTAACTTCAGTTTTTAAGATGTCATCTTTCACTGAACCTAAAAGCTCATTAATCCAGCTAGACTGGACGACCAGAAAGCTCCAGGGCTCCTCCTGTCTCTCCCCTTACCAGTGCTGGGGTTTCAAAGGCTCCATGCCATCCTGGCTGTTTACAACGACATGCTTCTTACTGTATCTATAGCTATAAGCTAGTGAAATTATCTACCAATGCCCTTGATTCTTGCATAGACCTTTACTCCACTCAAGGGATAAAAGTGACACACACTAGGCTCCTGTGTCCCCCAGGCATCTATGGGCTGCAGCAACAATGCCATTAGTTGCTACTGACATCCAAAGAACAGACAGACGTAGAGTCACGCTGGCATGTTTTCCCTGTAACTGGAGCCTCAGTTCTCCTCTGAATTCTGGGCTTCTGAAAACAGGTCCTTCTCTCTCAAAGCAGCAGAAAATGCTGGGTCATAATGAGATCAGCATATGAACTCACCGACTGAGTGAAAGTTGTCTTTGCCAACCAGTCTCATGTCACTCAATGCATGGAAGACCCGGCTAAAGTAATTTGTGGTTGGGACCTCTACTCACTGTCTGCCAACACCAAACCTCCAAGTTTTGAGGTGAACTTAAGACCCACCACATCTCAGGCTCTTTGAGGGCTCAGAGGGGCACACAGGAAGGATCCTGAGACTCTGTGACTGAGCATGCAAATCAATCCCCAGCTCTTTCGATTTTCTGTGGAATCCTGATTATGGAATCCGTTTTTCATGGCCAACATTTCTAGGAGAAATTCTACCTGCTGTGTCCTGAGAGACAGCAAGACTTGGCCAGCAGTAGGACAGTGTGTTTGTCAGAGAGCACAGCAGCTCTCAGTGAGCTGTGGTTCTTCCAGGATGCTGCTTGTGGTGGTTTCAATAGGAATGGCCCCCATAAGCTCATGTGTTTGAATACTTGGCTCGTAGTGGCACTATTAAGAGGTGTGGTCTTGTTGCAGCAGGTATGGCTTTGTTGGAAGAAGTGTGCCACTGTACAGGTGGGCTTTGAAGTCTCCCATGTTTAAGCTATGCCCAGTGTGGGTTACACAGTCTCCTCCTGTTACCTGCAGATTAAGATGTAGAACTCTCAGCTCCTTCTCCAGGCTCACGTCTGCCTGAATGCTGCCTTGTTTCCTACCCATGGCGATAATGGACTAAAGCCTCGGAAACTGCAGGCCAGCCCTAATAAAATGCTTTCTTTGATAAAAATTGCTGTGGTCATGGTGTCTCTTCTCAGCAATAAAACACAGACTAAGACACTGATGTACAGAGGGAAGGAGAGAGGAAGAGAGAGAGAGAGAGAGAGAGAGAGAGAGAGAGAGAGAGAGAGAAGAGAAGAGGAGAGAGGAGAGAGAGAGAGGAGAGAGGAGAGAGAGAGAGAGAGAGAGAGAGAGAGGAGAGAGAGAGAGAGAGAGAAGAATAGAGAAGAGGAAGAGGAGATGCTGCGAGAGAGGAGAGGAGATCGGATATAGAGTATTAGCGTCTCATGATCTCGTCTTCGCTATTCTTCGTCTCGTCATTCGGCTCGCTTTTCTACTCTACATTCTCTCTCTCCATCTTTCTAGTCATCTCGTTAGTCACCTCGACCTTCTCGCTTCTCTCTCCCAACTTCTCTCTATGCTCTCTCTCTTCGCTCCTCAAACGATCCTCTCCTTCTGTTTCTGGAATTCTTTTGTTCTAGAACCCAGATTCCAGCTCTCCTCTTAGCAGGACTTCGTGGAAGCTGTCTACAACCCAGAGTCTTACATGTAATTCTGAGATTGAGGTTCTCAAATTAGAATTCTCAGACTCTCTACAGGAATAGGTTCCTTCTAAAATGTGTTTTCGTTTCTGTGAGAACCCCAGTGAATTTCTCTCACATTAGAAAGACTAATTACTTTACAAGAAGTAATCACAATGCAAATATGCCTTCCCCCACCACATATTTTTAGCTTCTTAGGTCAGCACTCCTCACACTGGAACCTAAAAATACATTCCCAGAATGCCCTCTGTTTTCTGCAGAAGCGGGGCAGTGTTCGGGCCTGAGAAGTGCCTCTGATAGAGTCCAGCTGCCTACCTCCAAGCTCTCTACTGAGGAAAATTCCCAGTACACAGAACCTGGCTCCTTGTAGGCGTCCATGTGCCTGCCACTGTCTAGGCTGCTCCATCCCTCCTGAGTATGTGGGCACAGAGAACCTCAAGCCTTTTCTTAGCTATTAAGTCCTGCTTTGGTCAGAGATCATTCTATCAACTCCTAGACGGGAACATTTGTGCTTCTTCCTTGAAAATGTTGACACACACCGGTTGTACCACCTGCCCCTCTCTGAGCCTCCTCTAGACAGTGATGCTTTTCTCAGAGTACCTGGGCCAAGGAACAGGTGTTGTCCCAGCAGATTCAGAAGGACGGGCCTCTCTGGACCTCTCCTGTTTTGTCCAGAATCATTAAAGGGGCATGTCCCATATGGACTACACTGACTAAAGCTCACTGTCTGTCTATAACTAAGTTTTACTGTCTCCCAGTACACAACATGTAGAATTTCCTCCAGAAATGCTGGCAGAGTGAATGGATCTTATAGTCAGGGTCCCACAGCGATTGACTCACACAGTTGGTCACAGATTCTGAGGAGCCCCATTGTGTGCCACCTTCAGCCTTGGACCCAGGAGAGCAGGAGATGTGGAGCTCTAGCATTTAAAGGCAGCAGATGGAGGGCCCAGTTGCAGGGTAGCATAACTGGGTCCCCCATGAGTTGAGTGACACCTGTCCTCTTGGTGAGGGTGGTCTTCACCCAGTCTGTGGTGAAGTTCACAAGTTCATCTCTCTCAGGAAGGAAGCGATGTTTGCCAGCTAGTTGGCATGTGCCACACGCCTATCAACAAGAGACACTGAGCCGGCACACTGCCTGCTTCACTGGATTATGTGACTATGCATCATAGCATGTAAACAGACAACAACAACAACAACAAAAAAAAAAGCCTCCCAGTTTAGCAGGCAGAGGAAAGTCCTGGCAGGTCTCTGATAACCCCTGTTGGTTTTACTGCCCTAGAAGTGCAGTCCTGGGCCCTGTAATTATCTGTGCATGAACTAAATTAATACAAGACCAAGGATGCAAACCACACAAGCATGCTGTGGTGTGGGGAGATGAGCTCATGGTTCCAGCTCATTTTCATGGGTATGGAATGATCTGCAACCCCCTTTTCTGACATGAGCAGGTGAGTGAGTGAGAGGCCGCTGCTGTTTCTTCAGACTCTCTGCATGTGTTGTGGTGGACTTTGTACAATGGCTGCCTTCACCTTTCCTGGGCCCTGGTGCATGCGCATGTGTTTGTGTGTGTGTATGTGTGTGTGTTGGGGTATCCCACCTGTGTTCTGCTGTGGCTGATACTTTTGGTTCCGCAGGCAGACAAAGGTCACATAGGACTGTTAACAGAAGGAATCAGCCTGTTGACATAGGCCTGCAACATGTTAGGGGGATACAGAAGCGCGGGGGTGGGGTATGTCTGTCAACCTCAAGTTATCCCAAATAATCTGGCAGCATACATGCATACCCCAGAAAGCACTGTATAGGCTATCTCTTGTGGTTTATGGCTTTCTTGGAAAACATGCCTTTGGATGGAACAGTGTTACTGACCCCTGCTGTGATTCTCAGCTTTCCTTGGTCTCTGTACCTCCACATTGGTCTGTAACAGGGCTGGTGTGGAGCAGGCTGTTCTGGAAGCCTCTCTGTGCATTTCATCCCTCCTCTGTCTGCTTTTTAGTCGCTTCCCTGGTGGAATCCCTTCACCACAGGTTTCATTGCAGCTCAGCGAGAAACTGGGAGTCCTTAAGAAGGAATGAGCATGGTCGGTAAGGCCATTTTGTCACTGTGGGGGACCCATCAAATCAGGACTCACACTAGTTGGTATTTGTTTTAGCATCACTGTTGCTTCTCAGGCTCAATTAACCTTCCAAGGGCCTGCACAGCCAGGCCAGAGCTTCCAATGAGTGGAGGTCTTTGTTAGCCGAAGGCTGGCAGGATGACTGTCCCTCAAAACACGCGTGACTCCCTTCTGTATCCAACTCTGGTCCTGAGAGCTGCTCGCTGAGGCAGAAAAAGTCTGTGTTATCTCCCTAGTGGGGAAGAAGCCAGGTCAGGCAATCAGGCGAGCTGAAACAGGGGTCTGAACTCTGCTTTTCAGCTGAGTAGAGCGGAGTAATGGTGGAGACCTTTCCCCCTACAGTTTGCCTTGATTTCTTCCCAGATACTTGCCGAGAAACCACAGGCTGTCACTTGACCCACAATGCTGCTGCGGTCTCTGGAGAGGAAGTGCAGGATGATCTCTGCCTACAGAATGCAACGAGGCTAGCAAGAACCAACACATCCCCATAACTGAGTTTGTAAACGTGTACAGCAGGCAGTGTGGCAAAGCTATTCTGTGGCTCTGACGTGTACCACCAGCAGTGCCTCTGATTGCTTAGGCGAGGCAGAGGCAGGCTGCCAGGCTAGGCATTGCAGGTGACATGCAAAAGAAGCCACAGAAAGCCTGGGAGGTAGCTTGGCTCATCATGAGGACCTGAGTTCAGATTCCAAGAACCCATGCTAAAGAAAAAAAAAAAAAAAAAAAGAGCCAGGCAGAGGCAGTGTAGTGTATACCTGTAATCCCTACACTGGGAAGACAGAGACAAGAGGATTTCTGTGGCTTGCTGGTCAGCTAGTATAGCCAAATGTGGAAGTACCAGGTAACAGTGAGAGAGTGAGAAACTCTGTCTTAAAAAAAATAAGGTGGAGAGAGATTGAGGAGAACATCTGTCACTAGCCTCTTCTCAAATGCACTTGTAGATACAGAGGCAGAAGTACAGCCAACCACATAGCCATTGAGCTAGCTTTGTGCCCCAGAGTCTAGAGAGGACTAGCCACCCAGGAGGGACAATGCTGCAAATACGCGCGCGCGCACACACACACACACACACACACACACACACACACAGGAGAAGAAGGCATCACACAGGCCTTTAGACATGATGCACCATCTCAAGGAGAGACGGATGATGCTATGTACTCAGGGTGGTAACAATGAGAGCAAATGGCGGTGAGATGCTTTTATTCGGGGCTGGGACTGTGGAGATGCAGGGGATTTCATGTAATTTGCTCTTTCAAGCTTGAATGGAGTTGAATTGTGCTAGATGTGAAGAAATACATTTTCTCAGGAAGAGATAGACCCGTTTTCTCACAGAGAGGTGATGTCTGATTGCAGACTGTGGAGGCCTGTGGATGTTGGACCACTTCCTGTCACCTATTGAATAGGGATCTGCCCCAGATGAATAACATTGTTAGGTGAAATGGCCAAGTATCCAATGCCTACTGGAAACTGTGATAAACTATGGCACTTGAGAAAGGCAGTGTTTAGATAGTGAGCAAACCACACCACTGTCGCCAGTAAAAGTGCTTATAATACAGTGTGGTACCGTAGTCTGTGCTTATGATGCAGTATGTGGTACCTTGCTTGTGCATGGTGCAGTGTAGTATCCTTGTCTATGCTCGTGACGCAGTGTGGTGCCCTTGCCTGTGCTCATGATGCAGTGTGGTGCCTGTGTCTGTGTTCATGATGCAGTGTGGTGCCTGTGTCTGTGTTCATGATGCAGTGTGGTGCCCTTGGTAATGAAAGAACAGATAACTTTTTGTTTTCTTTTGTCTTTTTAATCATCAGATCCTAAGGATGGATAGAAATTAAGAAGAGGTTTCAAGACTTCCGCTGCTTCTTCACATGGTGTAGGCTTCCATGCATCTCTCTCTCTCTCTCTCCTCTCCTCTCCTTTCCTCTCCTCTCCTTCTCTCCCTTCTTCCCTCTCTCCATCTCTCCCTCCCCCCCCCCCCCTTCTGTACTTTAAGGACCACAGGCAGAGGAGTCCATCTCCAGCCTGGCTGCTCTGTACACACTTGGTAGTTATTTCAGACATGTATTTGATTATCCCTGACCATGCATTATCTAGAGTGCTTGGTGTATTTCTACAGGGGTGTAAGGTTCCAGTCCACCCCAGCTAGGTAAAGAAGGGCTCTGTGGGCCCTGTGGACTCTGTGGTCTCTGTGGGTTCTGTGGGTTCTGTGGGTTCTGTGGGCTCTTGATCTCCATTGTTGGGATGATTAGTGCTATGAAGAGCAAACTGAGGTGGATGCTTTGCAGTGTCCTTCAGCAGAGCTCTGGCTGTCCTTAGTCCTAGTTGAGTGTAGATGTAAAGCCAGTCTACACTCTCCTTCTTATGCAAGGAGCAGACAGAATAAACTTGCTGGCAGGGAAGGGCCTCGCTGGTTCGCTGCTGGAATCTGAGCCATGTCTTCCTTGGAGCAGAAACAGAATTTGAACAATGGCTGGGTTGGCTTTGAGACATGAGCTCTGGCTGCCAACTGTACCCTACCTTTCATCTCAACAACACAGGACAAGGAAATGGTGGCACCAGAGCCAACTCTTTCCCATAAATCATTTCTCCACGTCAGGCAGGGCCCGTGGAGAGGCTGGGAGGTACCTGAGATGGCCTGTTGTAGGAGTTGAGGAGAGTGGATACAGACACAGAGGCCCTCCCAAGGGTAAGCTGGGGTTGGTCATTTGTTAACAGAGAGGGATGTACAGGAGTGCACTGGAAGCGATGTTCTGCAGAGCAAGGCTCTAGTCCCTGGGTTTGGGAGTAAAATCTAGCAGAACTGAGAAGGTCTGAGAGACACATGATGTCTGTGTGGATTACAGTCGAGGTGGATGAGCGCACATTGTGGGATGGGCACAATTGCGTCCCAAAGCAGGACGCAGCGGCAAAGCCACACAACCTCTCAAAGCTGAGGAGTAGATGTTTTAGGGTTCAGAATCAGAGCCGCTCATCCCTTTTGACTTACCTCCTCTAAGCTTTGTTACATAAAGACTTCCAGAGCTCTGACTCCTCATCTGGCCTGTCACTCATCTGAGATGCTGCCTGGTGACAATCCCGATACAAGACACTTCCCTTGCACACATCCAGGCCATCTTAAGATGAGAGACCTGACACGGGTCTGTGGGGGCTGAGACCGAGGGACCTAGGGGATTTCAAATAGCATCCTAGACAGGCTTATCTCCCAGGGCGGTTCCCCACTTTCCCTCTAATCTTATTTCTCCTCTTTCAAAAAGCAACCATTCTCCAGAGCACAGCATTTCTAACGTTAATAGACATCATTTCTACTTCTGTCTCTAGATCTACCATTCTCCCCAGGCCTCAGTCCTGTGCCCAATCACTTCTCCATTTCTCACATAACATACAGTTGCGAAATCATGGTCCTCTCATCCTCCAGTGGGTGAAGCCCAGGTTCCTGTCCTCTGTGCCATGCTGTGCCTCAGCTGGGGGCTGTTTTGAAAGACATTCCATTTCTGTGACCTGAGGCTGGAAGTCAGAGCAGCGTTGTCTCTGCCCACGTTGTTCCTACCACCTCTGTTCCTCACAGTGGGGTGGGTTTTCCCTGTGTAACTGTAATGGCTTCCTCCAGGACTTCTCAGCTC